>NC_052307.1:25707837-26007837 GCF_016432855.1 Salvelinus namaycush | reverse complement strand
TTCCACCATTGGGGTGCCAGAGCAGCGAACAGTTTTGACTGGGCTGAGCGGGAACTGTACTTCCTCAGAGGTAGGGAGGCGAGCAGGCCAGAGGTGGATGAACGCAGTGCCCTTGTTTGGGTGTAGGGCCTGATCAGAGCCTGAAGGTACGGAGGTGCCGTTCCCCTCGCAGCTCCGTAGGCAAGCACCATGGTCTTGTAGCGGATGCGAGCTTCAACTGGAAGCCAGTGGAGAGAGCGGAGGAGCGGGGTGACGTGAGAGAACTTGGGAAGGTTGAACACCAGACGGGCTGCGGCGTTCTGGATGAGTTGTAGGGGTTTAATGGCACAGGCAGGGAGCCCAGCCAACAGCGAGTTGCAGTAATCCAGACGGGAGATGACAAGTGCCTGGATTAGGACCTGCGCCGCTTCCTGTGTGAGGCAGGGTCGTACTCTGCGAATGTTGTAGAGCATGAACCTACAGGAACGGGTCACCGCCTTGATGTTAGTTGAGAACGACAGGGTGTTGTCCAGGATCACGCCAAGGTTCTTAGCGCTCTGGGAGGAGGACACAATGGAGTTGTCAACCGTGATGGCGAGATCATGGAACGGGCAGTCCTTCCCCGGGAGGAAGAGCAGCTCCGTCTTGCCGAGGTTCAGCTTGAGGTGGTGATCCGTCATCCACACTGATATGTCTGCCAGACATGCAGAGATGCGATTCGCCACCTGGTTATCAGAAGGGGGAAAGGAGAAGATTAATTGTGTGTCGTCTGCATAGCAATGATAGGAGAGACCATGTGAGGATATGACAGAGCCAAGTGACTTGGTGTATAGCGAGAATAGGAGAGGGCCTAGAACAGAGCCCTGGGGGACACCAGTGGTGAGAGCAACTAATTTCTACCTAGAATTTTGGAAGTTTTCTTGGTAAGAACGTCTCATGATTTTTATCGTTGTTGAGCACCCCTCCTTTCCTTTGTTTGCTGAGGTGTGAAGGCCCACCTGAACTCATTTTTGCATGAATTCCCCCCCTTTTTTCTTTTTTTTTGGGGGAGGGGGGGCAAAGAAAATCAATTACGGGCCAGGTTTTGCTGACCCCTGCTGTAGATTATTTTGGAGATTATGCCATTTTGCTTATCAGCAGTGAATTTCACTGGGGTGTTAAACTAATAAGAGTTCTGAGCTGAGAAGTTAAAAATCTGTCCTTCTGCCCCTGAGCGATGCAGTTAACCCTGGGGTTGGGTTAAATGCCGGAGACACATTTCAGTTGAAGGCATTCAGTTGTACAACTGACTAGGTATCCCCCTTTCCCTTCCCTTTCTATAGCTGTACAGTGGCCAGTGTGCATGTCTGACTCTCACTGTGTGTTTCAGGAGGCAGCCTCTCTGATCTCCCAGCGCTCTATGAACCCCAGAGAGATGTTCAAGCAGAGAGAGAAGGGCATGGACACCCCTGCTGATGCTGCCCACGCCCCTGCCAGCCCCCAGCCAGGTAGGCTACTAATTCCAATTCAACTGTTTGCTATTAATATGCCAAGTGTAGTTACTAATGAGGACTTTAGATTATTTGGTAAAATGTTTCTGCCATGGGTGTGTCCTAAATGGACTTGCTAGCTGTCTGTCAGGTGTGGGTAAGATCAGGGGATTGTCTGAGCCATGTTGAAACATGCAGGAGGAGATTCTTATTGCATTACTCTGCCTTCATCAGCTTTAACTCATTCAGACACAGACTGTCTCGTATCACATCTTGTCTCTAGACCACATCTGCTTTGTGTTGTCTGCTCTGCTGGGTAACCTCTCCGGCCAATGTGTATGTCTGTCTGCTCTGGTGTGTGTTTCTCAGGGCGTTTGCAAAGCCCTTTTCTCTCTAAGCAAACATGTGAGCCTGAGGCGTCCCGCTCGCCCCTGCGTCAAGCCTCCCCACTCTCTGCAGGCTCTGCCTCTCCTGTCCCTACTGCAGGTCTGAGCTCACTCATACCACTGACACAAACTGACACTGTCCTATCTCACATACACACAGACAGAGAGAAATACTTCACACGTGGATGACTGTGACATACAAGAGATGTTTGTTTCGGTCCAATCTCTACTTGATGCTGTTCCCTTTCAATCAATCAGTCCAAATTATTGACTTAATGGTACTCCATTTGCTCTCTTGTTACTGCAATTTAACGTCACCCTGAGGCTCATGCCCATGATTAGTCCACTGTACATCATCATGCCCACATTAGATCACTGTAACCAAGGCCTCCCGAGTGACACAGTGATCTAAGGCACTGCATCGTATTGCTAGCTGTGTCACTAGAGATTCTGGGTTCAAGTCCAGGCTCTGTCGCAGCCGGCCGCGACCGGGAGACCCACGGGCTGGCGCACAATTGGCTCCGCGTCATCCGGGTTAGGGGAGGGTTTGGCCGGCAGGGATGTCCTTGTCCCATCGCGCTAGCGACTCCTGTGGCAGCCCGGGCGCAGTGCACGCTGACACGGTCGCCAGGTGTACGGTGGTTGTTTTGACACATTTTGTCAAGAAGCAGTGCGGCTTGGTTGTGTTTCGGAGGACGCACGGATCTCGATCTTCACCTCTCCCAAGTCCATATGGGGGTTGCAGCGACGAGACAAGACTGTAACTACCAATTGGATACCACGAAATTGGGGAGAAGAAAGTAGTAAAACAATAATAAACATTCACTGTAATCATCATGCCCACATTAGATTACTGTAATCATCAATCTCATCCAGTGTGCTTGTCTTTTTCCATGAGAGTTCAGATGGTTTAGTATATATTCCAACTAGATCTGTCTCACGTCAGAATTAGATGTTCATCCATGTTTCTCAAACGTCAAAAGTGTTTAAGGTTAGGCAACACTCCTTCCGTGGCCTCCAACTGCTCTTAAACGCTAGTAAAACTAAATGCATGCTTTTCAACCGTTCGCTGCCCGCACCCGCCTGCCTGACTAGCATCACTACTCTGGACGGTTCTGACTTAGAATATGTGGACAACTACAAATACCTAGGTGTCTGGCTTGACTGTAAACTCCCATATTAAACATCTCCAATCCAAAATAAAATCTAGAATCGGCTTCCTATTTTGCAACAAAGCCTCCTTCACTCACGCCGCCAAACATACCCTCGTAAAACTGACTATCCTACCGATCCTCGACTTCGGCAATGTCATTTACAAAATAGCCTCCAACACTCTACTGAGCAAACTGGATGCAGTCTATCACAGTGCCATCCGTTTTGTCACCAAAGCCCCATATACCACCCACCACTGCGACCTGTATGCTCTAGTCGGCTGGCCCTCGCTACATATTAGTCGCCAGACCCACTGGCTCCAGGTCATCTATAAGTCTATGCTAGGTAAAGCTCTACCTTATCTCAGCTCACTGGTCACGATAACAACACCCACCCGTAGCACGCGCTCCAGCAGGTATATCTCACTGGTCATCCCCGAAGCCAAAACCTCCTTTGGCCGTTCTCTGCTGCCAATGACTGGAATGAATTGCAAAAATCGCTGAATCTGGAGACTTATATTTCCCTCACTAACTTTAAACATCAGCTATCTGAGCAGCTAACCGATCGCTGCAGCTGTACATAGCCCATCTGTAAATAGCCCACCCATTCTACCTACCTCATCCCCATATTGTTTTTATTTACTTTTCTGATCTTTTGCACACCAGTATTTCTACTTCCACATCATCATCTGCACAGCTATCACTCCAGTGTTAATTTGCTAAATTGTAGTTACTTCGCTACTATGGCCTATTTATTACCTTACCACCTCATGCCATTTGCACACACTGTATATAGACTTTCTTTTTTTTCTATTGTGTTATTGACTGTACGCTTGTTCATTCCATGTGTAACTCGTGGTGTTGTTTGTGTCGCACTGCTTTGCTTTATCTTGGCCAGGTCGCAGTTGTAAATGAGAATTTGTTCTCAACTAGCCTACCTGGTTAAATAAAAGTTAAATAAAAAATAAAATGAACACCGAATGGTTAAGGTTTAGAATAGGCTTAAAACAAAATTCTTAAACTTTCTATCGCTGGATTCGAACATGCAACCATTGGAATCAGAGGCAGATGCACCCTAGCAAAACCGAAACCTACTTGAAGGTAACAGTGCTCACTGTTGCCCTTAGTGGCCGGTTTCCACATCTCCTGACATCCTCAGCCATGGATGAACGTTGACTACTGACTTGTATCACGGGTGACCTGGCTGATATATTCAGTTTCTGAATATTTCTGAGTGCATGCCTTAGTATATGTGTACATTTGTGTGTATCTGTGCTCCTATATCATGTGTACATGTATGTATGTCGTAATAAGAACCCAGTGTGGATGAGCTCGTTGTGGATGAGTCATCCCAGTCTGAGTGCTTGGATGAGCAGGATGCAACCCCTATTCAGGATGCAGTCCCTGAGGAACAGTGGCAAGATGAAGGTGGGCCCTACTCCACATGCACCTCAGTCTGAACACAGAACAGTCATTCTTCTCATCTGTGACTCATCATGACCATTTCTCTGGACACATTTCTAAGTTACTTTGTATTCTGGATCCCTGCTGCTGCTGCCACCTGTTGGTGGAGGGAGATAGTCTTTAAAAAAAATACAATTGACCTTTTCCCCTTTCAGTGAAGGCACCAGCTCCTCCCACTCAGCACAACCATCCCACAGAGCCAGCCCAAAATGATCTCTATGAGGAGCCCCCACAGGTGAATATTTGACATGGCACATGTGAGAATCATTCCGCAAGGGTGAGGATTTAATTATAAACGGCGATAACATATGTTTTGTAATCTGAAAATACCTTCTCATTATTCAAATGCCATTCATGCCAAAAGAAGATGTAACGGGTAATATTTGCAGTTGAACTTAACACTTGAAGGGCATTCTCAGAGGTACAGCACCCCTTGTTATTCCCTCAGGTGGAAGAGAACACATTTGAGGTGCCTGCAGGGGAGAAGACGGACCGAGGTGTCTGTGCCAGGGCTCTATACGACTACCAGGCTGGTAAGCATCATCACAGCCTACTGACAATTTACAGCTGACACTCGGTCCACTGAACTGGTTCTCTATGTGAAAAATGTGTAACCGTGACGTTTTGCCCCAATACGGAGAATCAATATGGGTGGAACTGCTAGTAGGAAACTGGCAGTCTGTGAGGGAGTAGACACCGTCAAATAATACCATAAAGGATATCTGAATGGGCATGGTGATCTGAGGTATTGCTCCTCTTTTCATTCCACAGCTGATGACACCGAGATCTCCTTCGATCCTGATGACATCATTACTGGCATCGAGATGATTGACGAGGGCTGGTGGCGGGGCTACAGCCCAGACGGGCATTTTGGAATGTTCCCAGCCAATTACGTGGAGGTTATTTAGGTCCATACCTCGCCCACTCACTAGATCAGCATATTGGAGGCAGAATAGAAAAGATCCCCCCCAGAAGAATTTGGCAGTAGGAAAACTGCTAGGGTCCAGAACACAGCAGGTCAGAAGTAACTCAACAGTGAACCCTTTAGAATAGTTTGCTGAACTGGATCTGCCACATTAAGGACCAATATATGAACAATAACCATGGGACCAGGGGTTGCACAAATCTATCCCTGTTGAAGGAAGCAATTCAATTATGTTGTTGATGTTGTGAGCCCTTAGATGGCATAGTTTAGGTTTTGATGAAAACCCATATATTGGCCAACCCCAAACTGAATCTCTCACCTTTTAATGTGATGCAGTAAATTGTCAGGCTTTTTAGATTTTTCAATTCAAGTTTCCATTGCGAACATTAATAGCACATTCCTTATAAAGTGAATCCAGTTTTGTTCCAGATATACTATTTTTGTTATTTGTAGCATTCACTCCTGTTGGGTTCAGGATAATATTTCATCGCTCACATAATGGTACCAACTATGATCTTTGGCCTTTTTTGCCTTTTCCTCAGACTAATATTTTATGTGAGTATTTCTTTGTCAGAAATTTGTTTGCTTGAAAGGAATCCTGTGTGAATTTCCAACAGTAGTTTGGTATTGCAGTGGAATTGAATATTTGCTATGCTCTCTGGGTGGCTGAACTCGAGGGAAAATAGGGGTGTAAATAATGACACAATCATATTCTTGTGAAATATTTTTTTTTTTTTAAATACAGCTGAAGTCCTGAAGTCTACATACACTTAGGTTGGAGTCATTAAAACTTGTTTTTCAACATCTCCACAAATTTCTTGTTAACAAACTATAGTTTTGGCAAGTCGGTTAGGACATCTACTTTGTGCATGACACAAGTCATTTTTCCAACAATTGTTTACAGACAGATTATTTCACTTATTATTCACTGTATCACAATTCCAGTGGGTCAGAAGTTTATTTCAAAGTCATGTTTGGAGAACTTTTTGTGACTTAAAAGAATATGGTGCCATAGTGGTGACATACTGCAGACTCACATCCCAGATTTTATGTTTTATTGTTTAACATAAGTTGACTGCCTAAAAAACTGAGTTTAAATGTATTTGGCTAAGGTGTATGTAAACTTCTGACTTCAACTGTATATAATGGTTATGCTAAAGAGCTCATCCCCATATCCTTCCTGTTCTCTTCAGCCCCTGGAGAATTTTAATGATGGACTATTTCAGGGACCAGTTACACAAAACAAAGCATAAATCATATTTCCTCTCTCGCGCTGTTGCCGTTTTCATATGTATCCTGGGTAGGGTTGCAGAATTCCGGGTACTTTCAATAAATTCCCTGGTTTTCCTGAAATTGTGGTTGGAGGAATCCTGGAATCAGGAAGGGCATAAACAGAAAATCTGGAATCTTCCAAACAGGATTTCTGGAAAACCTGGGAATTTATTGAAAGTTCCCAGAATTTTGCAACCCTAGTCCTGGGTACAACTAGTCTCTGCTTAACCAGTCTTTCACAGCCAGGTCCAGCTTCCATCAAAATACAGGTCTGTGATTGGCTTAATCTAGCAGAAGAGCCTTGATCAGATGCTGTTATCATGTGACAGTGCCAAAGGAGTGTAACAGGATGACGTCGTCCTCTGGAAAGTGCTTTCTCTCATTGTAATCTGTTGAAACTCCATAACCATTAGGCTATGCAACGTCACTGCTTTTTAATTTATAATGAAATCATTGTGAAAGAAAAAGTTTGTGAGACATTGTCACTTTAATTAATGATAAGGGAATTTAAGAATGATTTAAAACGGGTCATGGTCATTTCAAGGTGTGATGTATCCATGTTTTTGTTTTTCAGGAGTATATTGTAATGCAAATACGTTCGTCATAATTAAAAGAGTTAAAGTGAAATGTGTTCCTGTCTTATAACATCTTTTGTAAATGTTGGTTGTTGTGGCAGCAGTAAGTCAATTTAAACATACGAGGGCGGTATGAGCTAGCTGATAGAATAGGAACAGAATTGTGTAAGGTGGCATATTGATTATTCTGAAATCTGTTTGGAGTGAAAGCTTTTGAAACTTTCAAAGAGCAGTAACTGTTTGATATTGATGGCACAGTTAGGAGTATCACTTTGTCTCGTACAGTGCATTTGGAGAGTATTCAGCCCCCTTCACTTTTTCCACATTGTTACGTTAGACTTATTCTAAAATGGATCAAATTGTCCCCCCCTCAATCTACACACAATACCCCATAATGACAAATCAAATAACTTTTTAGACATTTTTGGGAAAAAACAGATTTACGTAAGTATCCAGACCCTTTACTCAGTACTTTGTTGAAGCACCTTTGGCAGCAATTACAGCCTTGAATTTTCTTGGGTATGACGCTACAAGCTTGGCACACCTGTATTTGGGGACTTTCTCCCATTCTTCTCTGCAGATCCTCTCAAGCTCTCAGGTTGGATGGGGAGTGTCGCTGCACAGCAATTGTCAGGTCTCGTCTGAGATGTTTGATCGGGTTCAAGTCCGGGCTCCGGCTGGGCCACTCAAGGACATTCAGAGACTTGTCCCGAAGCCACTCCTTCGTTGTCTTGGCTGTGTGCTGAGGGTCGTTTTGCTATTGGAAGTTGAACATTCGCCTCAGTCTGAGGTTCTGAGCGCTCTGGAGCAGGTTTTCATCAAGGGTCTCTCTGTACTTTGCTCTGTTCATCTTTCCCTCAATCCTGACTAGTCTCCCAGTCCCTGCCGCTGAAAAACATCCCCACAGCATGATGTTGCCACCACCATGCTTCACTGCAGGGATGCTGCCAGGTTTCTTCCAGATGTGACGCTTGGCATTCAGGCCAAAGAGTTGAATCTTGGTTTCATCAGATCAGAGAATCTTGTTGTGCATGGTCAGTGTCCTTTAAGTGCCTTTTGGCAAACTCTAAGCGGGATGTAATGTCTTTAACTAAGGAGTGGCTTCCGTCTGACCACTCTATCGTAAAGGCCTAATTGGTGAAGTGCTGCAGAGATGGTTGTCCTTCTGGGAGGTTCTCTGGAGCTCAGTCAGTGACCATCGAGTTCTTGATGACCTCCCTGACCAAGGCCCTTCACCCCCGATTGCTCAGTTTGGCTGGGTGGCCAGCTCTAGGAAGAGTCTTGGTGGTTCCAAACTTCTTCCATTTAAGAATAATCGAGGCCACTGTGTTCTTGGGGACCTTCAATGCTGCAGACATTTTTTGGTACCCTTCTTCAGATCTGTGCCTCGACCCAATCCTGTCTTGGAGATCTATGGACAATTTCTCCCGAACTCGTGGATTTTGCTCTGCCATGGGACCTTGTATAGACAGGTGTGTGCCTTTCCAAATAATCTCCAATCAATTGAATTTACCACAGGTGGACTCCAATCAAGTTGTAGAAACAGCTCAAGGATGATCAAACAGGATGCACCTGAGCTCAATTTTGAGTCTCATAGCAAAGGGTCTGAATACTTATGTAAATAAGGTATTTATTTTTATTTTATACATTTACAAATTGGTCTAAAAACCTGTTTGCTTTTTAAAAATCCATTTTAGAATAAGGCTAACGTTAAAAAAAAAGTGGATTAAAGTGAAGGGGTCTGAATACTTTCCGAATGCGCTGTACATGAACCTCAGCTGTGTGTTCTATAAGCAGTTTCCTGGAATGAGAGCATAAAGGTAACGGCTGGGGATTTTTATTGTTATTACCTCTGTTTCAGTTTCACAAGAACAGCAAGATTTAACATTTCCCCCATCCTGTAAGATAAGATCTCACTTAATTTTCCCTCAACTAAAAAAACATGCCTAAAAACCTTCCATAGTCCCCTTTTTAAAAAGTAATTTAATTGTGTTACTGAAAATGGTTGAAACTTACAAGAAACCCAAAGTCACAAAACATGACAAAGAAATAGAAAAGATGTAGGCCTATAGTGGTTTTCTAATGGTAGTATGCAAAGTGTGACTAGAAGGCCATTAGATGATACGTTCCCAGGATTGTGAGTCAAACCTGTTCTGATTGGAATGACAACATTTCTTCTGAACTGGTTCAGTTTACAGTCTGCTGACCTCATCACAACCCCCTCTGTCACTGGAAGACTGAGATGAATAGCAGGGGGTTTTCTTTACATCACATTTCTCATCTGTTCTCAATGCTCAGTTTATCTTGGTATTAACTTATAGGTGCCATGAATTTTAGATCTTTGAGATTTACATATACCTATTTGAATTACAATTCCATAAGTTTCCAATTTCAGGGATAGATTGACAAATACAATAATGTATATGTTTTGTAAAGAAACAGTTAATCTGGTGGTTTGTAGAATCATTTTGCATTCTGTAAAGATTCACTATGACTCAGTGTGAACAGAACCCTCCTGCGAGGTCCAATGTATACTGAACAAAAATATAAACGCTACATGTAAAGTGTTGGTCCTGGCTTTCATGAGCTGAAATTAAAGTTCCAAGACATTATCCATATGAACAATAAGTTTATTTATTTCAAATGTTGTGCACAAATTTGTTTACATCCCTGTTAGTGAACATTTCTCTTTTGCCAAGGTAATCCATCCACCTGACAGGTGTAGCATATCAAGAAGCTGATTAAACAGCATGATCATAACACAGTGCTGGGGACAATAAAAGGCCACTCTAAAATGTGCAGTTTTGTCACACAACACAGTGCCACAGATGTCTCAAGTTTTGAGGGAGCATACACTTGGCATGTGGACTGCAGGAATGTTCACCAGAGCTGTTGCCAGATAATTTGATAATTTCTTTACAATATGCCTCCTCCAACATCGTTTTAGAGAATTTGGAAGTATGTCCAACCCGCCTCACAACCGCAGACCACGTGTATGGCGTAGTTTGGGCTAGGGGTTTGCTGATGTCAACGTTGAGAACAGAGTGGTGGGGTTATGGTATCGACAATGAACACAATTGTATTTTATCGATGGTAATTTGAATGTACAGAGATACCGTGACGAGATCCTGAGACCCATTAGGTCATTCATCCGCCGCCATCACCTCATGTTTCAGCATGTCGCAAAGATCTGTACACAATTCCTGGAAGCTGAAAATGTCCCAGTAATTTCATGACTTGCATACTCACCAGATATGTCACCCATTGAGCATGTTTCGGATGCTCTGGATTGGCGTTTATGACAGCGTGTTCCAGTTCCTGCCAATATCAACCAACTTTGTACAGCCATTGAAGAGGGACAACATTTCACAGGCCACAATCAAAAGCCTTATCAATTCTATGCGAAGGAGATGTGTTGCGCTGCATGAGGCAAATGGTGGTCACACCAGATACTGACTGCTTTTCTGATCCACGCCCTACCTTTTTTAAGGAATCTGTGACCAACAGATGCGTATATCTATTCCCAGTAATGTGATATCCATAGATTAGGGCCTAATGAATTTATTTCAATTGACTGATTTCCTTATATGAACTGTAACTCAGTAAAATTGTTGTGTTTATATTTTTGTTCAGTATATATTCCTGATCTAACAAACACTTTTACATCGAGCTAAAAGTGCATGTTTTCATCAGCTTAATACAAGTAAATTGTGAATTCAACATGTGATCACAATCTGAGTCAAATGAAATATTTTATCAACTCATATCAATATCACAATTGCACAAACCAAGAAGAACAGTAATATAGTTATGACATGTTTTTAACCAATGCATGTGACCAACTGTAAGTTCTGTGAAATTGCTCAACACTTGCCCAAGTCATTAGTATATAAAATGTAATTCTATTTCACCAATCCTTATTTCAAACAGCAGTGAAACGGGTGTTTTGTCTTTAAAAAAAAAATCCCTCTGAGATCAGGCCAGCCAACTGATAGTTTTGTTATTTTGACATTTAAAGGTTAAACATATATCTAAATGTCATACTCTATCTGCAACAAGTGGAAGAATTTCACTGACTTTTGAAACTTCTAAAGCAAATCTGGATAAAATAGTTTGTTGCACCAATATTGCATTTGATTTGATAGGTTTTTGTTAAATACAGCCTTATTTTCCAAATTCAAAGTTTATGTATAGATATAGATTATGATTGGCCAAATTATTCCCATGGATGAAATGCAAATGTGTGGTTTTGTTGAAATGATCAGAATGTCAGATAATCATATTTTTATGACTATTCAGACAATATGTTTCTTTTGCTATTAGTTCAACATGTGCACTTATATAACGATAAAATATATAATTCGTTTTTGTTTTTACATCTTTGTAGCCTAGTCTAGTGAACTCATTACAAATTGCCTCAGGTCATCAATTTGAGAAAGGCTACATGAGAGTAAACAATTATTAAAACTGATTCAATGTACCTTGAGACTACTATTGGGGTTTCAGAGAGCTGCAACTCCCAGAGTCTAAAACTTCAACTCCCAGACTCACTTGCTGTAGTGGAGACATGACCAACCAATAATAATCCATTGACAACGTCTTATTTCGAGGTGTGCTAAATTAGAGAAGCTTCTTCATTAAAGTGGTGCTGAAACAAAGTTAACGTTCTTCAAGTCGCGAGTCAAAGGATTATTTTGCAAATGGGTAAGTTGTTTTTCTTAACAGTTTGGAAGTTTATTAATCCTGTTATGCACCATCGGCTTTTATTATTTTAGCTGGAGAGGAATCAACATGTCTTGTCAAAAGCACACACTTAGTTATAATGATGACGTAGGCTGCAAATTGTGGCACTGTTTAATCATTTATTTCAACGTTTGCAGTTAGACAACAGCCTATTGTTTTTTGTAACGTCGATCACACATTTACGTTTTAATTAGACGAAATAAAATGTGATGGGAAGTTGTGAAATGGCACTTACATTGGGTAGGCTATTGTAATTCATGCATGATGCAAGTTAACTGACAGAACGTTTTTAATAGAGGCATAAAAACATACATGTACATATAAACATGACATCATTTTCTATGCAAAGGGTACGATTCTTAATGTTATTTGTATTTTAAATAAATGTTATAAAACATAAAATATTTACAGTACCAGTCAAAGTTTGGACACACCTACTCATTCAAGGGTTTTTCTTTATTTGTACTATTTTCTACGTTGTAGAATAATAGTGAAGACCTCTTTGGTAAGCCGTCATTGTTCCCGAGTGGCGCAGCGGTCTAAGGCACTGCATCTCAGTGTTAGAGGCGTCACTACGGACCCTGGTTCGATTCCAGGCTGTATCACAACCGTCCGTGATTGGGAGTCCCATAGGGCAGCGCACAATTGGCCCAGCATTGTCCTGGTTTAGTCGGTGTAGGCCGTCAATTGTAAATAATAATTTGTTCTTAACTGACTTGCCTAGTTAAATAAAGGTTCAATATTTTTTTTAAATAAACATCTCAACTATAAAATAACACATGGAATCATGTAGTAACCAAAAAAGTGTTAAACAAATCAAAATATCTTTTATATTTGAGATTCTTCAAATTAGCCACCCTTTGCACACTCTTGGCTTACCCTCAACCAGCTTCATGAGGTAGTCACCTGGAATGCATTTCAATTAACAGGTCTGCCTTGTTAATTTGTGGAATTTCTTTCCTCCTTAATGTGTTTGAGCCAATCAGTTGTGTTGTGACAAGGTATGGGTGGTATACAGAAGATAGCCCTATTTGGTAAAGACCAAGTCCATATTATGGCAAGAACAGCTCAAATAAGCAAAGAGAAATTACAGTCCATCATTACTTTAAGACATGAAGGTCAGTCAATCCGGAACATTTCAAGAACTTTGAATGTTTATTCAAGTGCAGTCACAAAAACCATTAGGCGCTATGATGAAACTGGCTCTCATGAGGACCGCCACAGGAAAGGAAGACCCAGAGTTACCTCTGCTGCAGAAGATAAGTTCATTAGAGTTAACTGCACCTCAGATTGCAGCCCAAATAAATGCTTCACAGAGTTCAAGTAACAGACACATCTCAACATCAACTGTTCAGAGGAGACTGCGTGAATCAGGCCTTCAGGGTCGAATTGCTGCAAAGAAACCACTACTAAAGGACACCAATAATAAGAAGAGACTTGCTTGGGCCAAGAAACACGAGCAATGGACATTAGACCGGTGGAAATCTGTCCTTTAGTCTGATGAGTCCACATTTGAGATTTTTGGTTCCAACCGTCGTGTCTTTGTGAGATGCACAGTATGTGGGCGGATGATCTCAGCATGTGTGGTTCCCACCATGAAGCATGGAGGAGGAGGTGTGATGGTGTGGGGGTGCTTTTCTGGTGACACTGTCAGTGAATTATTTAGAATTCAAGGTACACTTAACCAGCATGGCTACCACAACATTCTGCAGCGATACGCCATCCCATCTTGTTTGTGCTTAGTGGGGCTATCATTTTTTTCTCTCACCAGGACAATATCCCAACACACCTCCAGGCTGTGTGTAAGGGCTATTTGACCAAGCAGGAGAGTGATGGGGTGCTGCATCAGATGACCTGGCCTCCACAATCACCCGACCTCAACCCAATTGAGATGGTTTGGGATGAGTTGGACTGCAGAGTGAAGGAAAAGCAGCCAACAAGTGCTCCGCATATGTGGGAACTCTTTCAAGACGGTTGGAAAAGCATTCCAGGTGAAGCTAGTTAAGAGAATGCCAAGAGTGTGCAAAGCTGTCATCAAGGCAAAGGGTGGCTACTTTGAAGAATCTCAAATCTAAAATATATTTCGATTTGTTTAACACTTTTTTCCCATATGTGTTATTTCATAGTTTTGATGTCTTCACTATTATTCTACAATGTATAAAATAGTAAAAATAAAGAAAACCCCTTGAATGATTAGGTGTGTCCAAACTTTTGACTTGTACTGTAATTCGCCACTAAGCAGAAACACTTGACATACATATTTCAAGCCAATATAGAAATATAAGGAGCATTCCTAATTACTGGCTTGGAGAAAGTAAGTATTTAAATAACTGATGGGCTGATAAAACTGGAACACTGGTCAATTGCAATGTATCATGACTTAAAGCTGGAATCCTTAGTTTCTACATCCATTTTTGGACATATACATTAATGATATATACCCATTGATTCTTGAAGAGTATAAACTTCTAAATTGCTCATGATCTTAGTTCAACTTTTGTACCACATCAGAAACAGAACCCAAAATTCAAGTTATACCCCAATGTTTGTAAACAATGTAAATATAAACTCACACGGTATTGCCTCCAAAACATGATTAAAACTAAGGTTGATATCATGGATGGTCAGTCCTTGCATCCATAGCTCTGCCTATGAATTTGAGTGGCTACATTTCTCCAAGGCCATCCCACAGCTTTTTACCAAAACGTAGATGGAGTGACTACTGTTATTGTTTCAATTAAGGATTCTAGCTTTAAGCAGGTTAGTATAAACTAGATTAATTTGCATGAGATATACTAAGTACTTCAATTTTCTGTGTACAGAATTACAATTTACTCTGCCACAATAACGTCCCTTTTCCTTCCAAAAATGTCCTTTATACATTGACTAATGTACATATTTGAACAAATGAAATAGGGAAGTCGAGAGCTTGGGAATATACATTTCTATCTGCAAAAAGATTATTCTGAGATAATTGGCTTTAAAGTTCTGAACCCTCATTGGTTTGAATGGTGTCAGCAATTTTTGTCTTGTATTATTTTGAAAATAACAACATGAATTTGGGTATTTAGAGTACTATATAGGTGGAGAACATTGAAAAGAACAAGGCTATGGCAACAAAATTTTGACAAATTCAGATATAACGTTATAGTCCAAGGTCTCAAAGTTCTATGGAAAGCATGATTCAAGCTGATTTCGAAAGAAAATTGTATATTGGGTTTGCAGACAGGTGATATCAATTATGTTTGGTGGGCTATTGAAGAGACTGCTACTCTCCTTGAGGAAGAGGTTAGAATGTGGGTGTTCAATGACAAATGCATTTGACTTTCAGTTGTCATGGCTGAACATGGATCCATTTGCTATCAACTTCAGCCTTTAAGTCTTTTAAATTTGTATCAGTACTAAGGCTATTCTCAGGCACTTAACATGTTATGCCTGAAAATGATGTGTGTGTGTGTTTGGGGGGGGGGGGGGGGCATCATTTGTATTACCTTGAGTTTGGTGTATGATCAAATTGTCATACTTGTCAAAGTATGCAAATTAAATACTGAAAATAAAACTGCCTTTTACATTACATTTTGCATTTTCATTCACATGTTGTAATGCTTTCATATCAGGCAGGGTACCACATAACTGCGGTTAGACTCATAAGCAGGAAGTGGTGTTGTAACCATGTGGCTTTATATTAAAACTGCATTTTCTTTCGTTGTTACTGGAGTGTGTTAGCTTACAGAATATTCAGTGATAGATCACACGTATACTTGTTCTTGCTGCTGGCACAGGACTGGAAATGCAATCATAGGTGAACCAAAGCATCAGCTTTTCACATAGGTAGGGTTTCATTGCATCTTGTTCTGGATTAAATGGCCTGACTGAGGATGCATGGGACATACACCATTCTTTGCTTATGGTAAACAAATTGCCCATATGGAGTGGAGGGTGTGTGCTCTGGCCTAGTTGTGACTGTCTTTTCTCTGTGCCTTGTGGCAGTATTTGATCCTGAAGGGGAGCGAGACACCAGTCAGAGACCAGTCATGGAGGAGGGCAGAGGTGTGGAGGGGACACTGAACCAGGTAAGACAGGACAGGTCATATATGACTCATATTGACTCCAGGCAGCTTGAGACACTTGGCTGTCTTTTTCTGCATGAATTTAGAATTTACATCCACATTGGAAAGAGAGAGTTCAATTTTGATGTGCGTCTGCAAGAACACATTCACTTCCAGTATGTTTACATCCTTAATTTCTTGTGTTGTGTGTTTCATTTCCCCCTGCTTTCAGTTCTCTATTTCTTCAAACATCAAATTAGCATGTCAAGTATTAGGCTCCTATAAAGGGATACATTTTTTCTGAAGAATTGTTTGTTTCTTCTTCATTACATACAGTACATATTCTTTACATGTCTCTGATATGTCTGACTTCATGTGTGGGCATACAATATGATAACAGAAATATATGGAAAAGGGAATGAGTTACATTATACAAATAACACATTTAATTGAAGTTGTTATTGAGGAGTGTATTTATATGTTTACTTTTTGCACATGTTCATTGTTGCATACACTCCTCAGAAAATCCTCATCATCAATGAAATAATATTGCTAACCCCCAGGGCACACACTGGTTGAATAGACATTGTTTCCACGTCATTTCAATGAAATTACATTGAACCAACGTGGAATAGATGTTGAATTGACGTTTGTACCCATTGGGAAGTGGCGCCATGCAATATCACATCTGATCGTTTTATCTTATTCCTCAGATCAGTAATCAGTAAAGTGATTATTTAATGTTATAGTAAGTAGGCGGTGTCTCATAGAGCGTGAAAGAATATACATTTCTCTCTACAAACAGAAACTGGAGTTCCACTAGACACAGTTCTGGTAATTGAAGATGAGAAAATAAAAGTTAGTGCAGAGATGCATCAAATTTCCAAGACATTGCTGTGAGATGAAAGCCCAGTGGTTTCTGTGGTGACAAGTGGCCTGTCGATAGCATCAACCCGGCACGCCACCAACAATCATAGTGAGAGTCTTATCGACACATTGACGACAACATTTCCTACGCCCTTTTCCAAAATGTGAATGTGGTGGAAATGTAGATGCTGTTTACTGACAGTCTTTCACAACGATATTCATGCCTTATTTTCGTGTGGTTAACTATGATGATTGTATGGTGGGCTTTATGACTCGGACTGCAGTCGTTTCCTGTATGAAACCTATGTCGCGTAGAGCTGACTGACATCTCTCTGTTTTGTGGTCCAGCCATGGATACATTTATTCAGTATAGTATACATTTACATTACATTTACATTTACATTTACATTTAAGTCATTTAGCAGACGCTCTTATCCAGAGCGACTTACAAATTGGTGCATTCACCTTATGACATCCAGTGGTATACAAATAAAACAATAGGCTTATCTTCTAATATGTACTGCTTACTGTAAAAATTGTTTCATCACATTGTTCAGTAGTCATATGCAACACATGGATTAAGTTTTCAGAAAAATACTATTTCTGCTTTTCTGGAAATGTTGCCCTATATGACTAATCCATATTCCAGTCATACATGCTTTTGCTTTGTTCATAAGAACTTTGCATTGTATCTTTCATCTCATTGATTAGATTAGATGTGAAGATGGCTGTGTGTGGAACGATTATTCTACAAATTTGTAAAGCACTTGTCCTAAAATGACTTCGAAAATAACCTACTACCCAACGTAAGTCATGGAAATGTATCCATAGCAAGAGAGAGAGAGCTGGCGAGAGAGTAGCAGCTGGCCAGTCAAGGCAGGAAGAAGACGAAAGCGAGAGAACATTGCATGGTGCTGGAGGAGGCCCATTGATAAAAGATAGGGTGATATAGCTGGGAACCGTGTCTATGGGACAGCTGTATAGAGCTGTGAGTCAGTCAGGGCTATCCCAAATAGGGGCCTACATCTTCACTATTACTCACTACTGGGTCCTGCTTCTCGGAACCAGTAACCACAGAGAGGAACCTGATTCAATATGAAACTCTGCTTGACAGTTGCCTACAGCTCAGCATACGCCACAGAAACAAAATAGTCTCTGTATTCGGTCATTTGGATTGGGATATTGTATTGACATACAGTATTTCATTTTCTGCTCTCATTTGAGAGCAGAAATTGTAATAAAAAATATCAAACTTGTACACTATCAGTCCATAGCTCTGTGCAAATTCAACCTGTATGCTTGTGCACAAAACTGATATAATCAGACATTGTCCCTTTGAGAATTTTGACTGTTGCCAAAAATAATAGTTTTACTTTTCAAATATTTATAGTACAAATTATGATGACACGGTGTCTGTAGTTTTGTGAATATCAGCTTCCTATACCTTGGTAATTTTAGTGTCAGTTTGACCAGTTTGAAGTGTCATAGACACTTCTCATCCCAATGAATGCATTGAATGTAAGGACAGTAATCTGTTCAGGGCTTTATTTCTGCATGCCTCTACTGTTTCATTTCTCATTTGGTATTCACCGCATTTTGTGACTTTTCCCTTTTCTACTCGTTTGTGTTTGGTTTGTGTTTGCTTACACAACGTTTTTACAGAGTAAGCTCCAAGTTCAACATAATAATCAAATCCTGA
Organism: Salvelinus namaycush; assembly: GCF_016432855.1. Classification (NCBI taxonomy): domain Eukaryota; kingdom Metazoa; phylum Chordata; class Actinopteri; order Salmoniformes; family Salmonidae; genus Salvelinus; species Salvelinus namaycush. Next base: position 25,989,258 of record NC_052307.1, on the reverse strand, counting down.
AATATGCCTCTGAAAACTACTGTGTATGCTGGACCAAGAGCTCTACTGATCATTTCAAACAGATAATTGCAATTTCATTTTAACCTCACTCTTTTTTTCATTCTCATGGAACATATTCTAATCATGTGAACTACTTGCTAGGCTACTCAGTCTTTTGTAATTTCTAAATTACATTCATGACATTCACTTTCATGTCAGTGGAAAATAAATGTATAACAAAGGGCTTGTGAGTAAAGGCTTTGGTGGGAAAGAGACCTTTTCATACTGTATAAAGAGCTCGATATCTTCATATTTGTTATTCAACTAGACATCCTTGTCACCAGGCTGATAATCAGGTCTAGACCGAAAACCCCATATGTCTGTTGGTTTCCCTTTATACAGGATGTATGGTTACTTATTGAAAGTGGTAAAGCCAACTCTGTCATGTTCTGAATGTTTCACTTCAAATTCTAGTTGCCCAAGAAAAGACATTGAGATCATTTAAAAAAAAAATAGTTTCCTAATGTATGATTGGTTTATTTTCTTCTTGCAGTTCTGTTTTGAAGACTTATATGTTCAGTAATAGTATGCATCCATATAATTTGGATTTACATCTATCTGATGGTCTTTACCGTAGAATTCTGCAGCGATGGAGATTTCTGACTCAGACAGTGAATGTGAGGAGCCTCCCAGGTCTAGCCCAATGGAGACAGAGGAGAGGTCCTTCATAGCCAGTTTGCACTGTTTCATGAAGGACAGAGGCACACCCATAGAGAGGATACCACACCTGGGCTTTAAGCAGAGTGAGTCCATGTTCAAAGGATTTAGCCATAGCTTTATTACTCAATCTCTATTATATAGATACGTTTTCCCTGCTCCCCAGATCACCTCAATCTTTGGGGTAGTTTGTAAATGCATGTGTTAAGACAAATTCATAGGTAATGATACAATATAATATTAATTATAGAACTGTGCAATGTCCCCAATGTTCAAATGCATATGGTTTCTGCTCGCAGTTAACCTGTGGAAAATCTACAAAGCTGTTGAGAAGCTTGGCAGTTACGACTCTGTGAGTACACCCATATAGTACAGTTCTATATTTTTTTACACTTGACCTGGTTGTTGATCACACAGAGATGGCAGTGGCAGCTACTCACATTTTTTTATGTTGCGAAAGAGACCATGCAGCTTAGCTTCTTGTGTGGAACATTTATCTTTAGTTGACAGGATGTAAACATGACCATACCCACCACATTAAGAGCAGAGTCCACACTGACTGCTGAATGAAGTTTCCACTCTGTGGCATGTGTACACACTCAATGCGCTGAGAGAGGAAGGGTTTCTATGAAATGCCAATTCAGTTCACAGGAGCTTAGCCTATAGTAAGACATTGTTCTCTATTTTAGTAATGGGCCAATCATCTCCCTCCATATAATCTATTCTTTTTTTGTGGTACTTATTACCCCATTTTCTCCCCAATTATGTGATATCCAATTGGTAGTTAGTCTTGTCCCCTCGCTGCAACTCCCGTACGGACTCGGGAGAGGCGACGGTCAAGAGCCATGCGTCCTCAGAAACACAAACCCGCCAAGCCACATTGCTTCTTGATACACTGCTCGCTTAACCCGGAAGCCAGCCGCACCAATGTGTCAGAGGAAACACCGTACAACTGACAACTGAAGTCAGCATGCATGCGCCCGGCCCGCCACAAGGAGTCGCTAGAGCACGATGGGACAAGTACATCCCTGCCGACCCGGGTTGTGGTGACGCCTCTAGCAATGCAGTGCCTTAGACCGCTGCGCCACTCGGGAGGCCCCCTCCATATATTCTTAATATAAAAAGACAGATTAGACAGTCGTATACTTTACCTCAAATTAATGCATAATGGTTCTGGATGAGGGACTTAGAGGGATGTGTTTTCTCACTATGGTGTGTTTTCCAACAGGTGACAGCACGACGGCTGTGGAAGAATGTGTATGATGAGCTGGGGGGCAGCCCAGGCAGCACCAGCGCTGCTACCTGTACCCGCAGACACTATGAGAGGTGAACACTGCTCCAGATAACCTGTCTTCAATTCACTCCATCTCTGCCTGTTTTCATTGTGTAATTTCTTTGTGTTCAATACAGGCTTGTTTTACCCTTTGAGAGACAGTTGAGGGGAGAGGAGGACAAACCTCTGCCTCCAAGCAAACCACGCAAACAGTACAAGAGGAGCCCCGAGGGAAGCAAGTCTGAGGGCAAGAGGAAGAGGCCCCATCTGGAAAAGGAGACAGACTCTGAGGTACTTCACTTTTCACCTGTTCGTGACTATTGTCATAACAAAGTCACTGGTTGTTTTCTATTACTCCAGCCTATGATTGTCATACAGTTACTGTACCCCAAACTGTACGACTGGAAGTGACCTCTCCATGTTGTATTATTTCAGGGCCAGCTACACTCTACTCCATCGTCTCCATGGACCACTCCAGCTGAAAGGCTCCACCCAGACCGTCCTCCACCAAACAATGAGACTACCGTCAGTGACGACCTCTCTTCCTCAGCGTACTCCCTATCCCAGCCAGGTCAGGTCCAGTCTGCTGCTTCAGACATCATCTCCCCTCTGGAGAAGAAGAAGCGTATGGCCCAGGCCAGCCTGAGTCAGTCCCAGGACTGTCAGAGCCCCAGACAGGAGGACCGTAAGGGCAGGCCCTCTGTGATCCACTGCTCCCAGTCCCCAGGGCTGGTACGTTCTAGCCGGACACGCACTACCTCTGAGGGCTCTCCTCTCCCTCCGTCCTCCTCCTCTTCCCGTAGCCCATCCCCCTACTCCATCTCCTCTGAGGACTGTCCAGCACTAACTGAAGAGAGGCCCCCAGTTCCAGAAGTACCTCTTCATTTTTCCAGCAACCCTATATCTGCCTGCAGTGGGGTCCACAAGCCTCAGAGCTGCAGCCCTGATGTCAAGAAATACGTTGGCTTCCCTGGAGGACAAAGAGATTTCCCTCAGGTCAGACCTCTACCGGGTGACACAGTTTCTATCAAAGGTCAGAGTAAAAATTCTGTATGGAGCCCTGTCTGCAATGGGAGTAACAGACGTCCAGCTCACCAAATATCCCCACCAACGTCCTGCACGTATACTGTTAGATCTTGCTTGGTTCCATCCACCTCCAGTTTCACTAAAGTTTATCCCAAATCTATGGAGCCTTTGCGGCCTATACCCTTTCGACCAGGTTACACATTCCACCAGAACCCAAATAGGCCCATGTTACATGATAATGATCTGATCTATACTAAGAAACTACATATGGTCCCTCGACATTATCAGACAGAGAAAAAGGAGAAGTCCACGACAATGTTGCCCAAGCCACTTCCAACGCAACAACCTGTATTCCACTCTAATGTCAGCATACCAGTGTCCTACCTCGTCCCAGCCTATGACAGGACAAGGGGAGACTCTAGACAGAAGCCACCTGTACACCCATTCTTTCTATCCACCAACAGACTGCCTCAGTCCCAGATCAACCCTATGTACCGTCATGCCACAACGGGACACACCCATGCTTCCCCTTATGAGCCTGCTCTCTACTCCTATCCCTATTCCATTCCTATGTTGAATCCCCATACTGGATACAGCATCACTGGTGTGCATTATCCTCAAACTAGGCTGTGATAGCCCAGCCTAACTCTCTCAGAGCTTATAGACAATGTGACAAGTCAAATGGAGATAATGACAGTACCTGCTTCGTTCTAAACTTGACTCGAACACAGCTGCATTCTGTGAGTGATCAACAGAGAAACGTTGTGTTGTGATTATTATCCCGAGATGGGCTCCCCTCTGTGGCAACTGACAGAATTGCACTAATACAAAGGACAAGTCTTTCTGTATTTGTAACAATAGCCTTCGGGTTTACTGCTATGTACGTTTTTTTATGGTATGATAAAATAATTTTACATGGAAATAATATATGAAACAACACAGATGTAATTGTTTATTATTTCTGAATAAAATCTAAAATAATTCCTGTCTGATCCTATTCTGCATTCTTTGGTAAGTAAATAACCATGGTCATTTGTAATTTTCTACATTTATTTGAATTAATTGAGGGGACATGCAGCACTTAATCCATGGAAAGTAGACCACTGTATTTCATTAATGCCAATAAACACATGCCCTTTTTGCAAATAATAATAAAACATTATTTTGTAAACCAAACACTAGGACAGAGATTATGGAGGCATTTGTTTACCCTCGCTGACTGCGCATTTTTTGCGCATGTTTGAACCTCCACAGACGTCATCACGCACTGCTTTCGGTTGGCGCGAACTTTAACCGGAAGTGTGAGATTCCTGTGTCGTCGGAGGAGGTTAATGAGCTGTCGATGTCATTTACAGTGTTGTCTAGATATAATGTAAAAAAGTAACACTCTGCGTAGCTAGTTTAATAGAGTACCACATTTTGTGTAGGCTATGCAAGTATAGGATGTCGGATACGTTGTCTGATGATGCCAGCGGGGGAGATGACGGCCAGGAAGATGTGATGACTCCAGCGGAGCTGATTGGGAAACTGGAAGAGGTAACGTTAGCGAGCTAGCTAATTAGCCATGTTCACTAAAATACTGTAGCCAGACCGATACGTTTTGCAATGCACGGATCCTGTCAAAACAAAAACACGTATTTAGCACTGCTGCTCCTCTATGTAAAGTGGACTTTGTGTATTCCTCTGTCACCCAGGCCTGGCTGAATGAGAAGTTCTCTCCTGAGCTTCTGGAGAACAAGTCAGAGATGGGAGAGTGTGTGATGGAGCAGCTGACTCACATGGTAAATGGTGGTGGGGTTCCTCAAGTAACTGAGGGGTGCAGCAGCTGTCTCAGTAAGCAGTGAGGTACCAGTAATAACAGGACTTCTATGTTGTGTTGTCTCCATTGACAGGAGGCCAACCTGCAGCGGGTTAGGAGGGGTGATGTGAAGGCAAGTGTCCACCGCATGGAGATTGACAGGATCCGCTTTGTCCTCAGCAGCTACCTCCGCTCTCGCCTCCAAAAGGTAATGCCAACAACAACCCAGCATGATATGATCTTCTAGTGAGAGGGACTATAAATCAGTGCTCAGACTGACACCTTTCTCTCTGGTCCTCTGTTGCCTGTGTAGATTGAGAAGTTTTTCCCACATGTGTTGGAGAAAGAGAAGTCTCGAGTGGAGGGAGATCCTTCGTTCCTGTCTCCAGAGGAGTTTGCTTTCGCCAAAGAGTGCGTGTTATGGTGACGTGTTGCGGTTTGCAGTTACAATGACCATCCCTGGAGGAAGGTCATTGAGTTGTTTGGATGTCATATTTACTTATATTATTATAATAATATGTTTGCAACATTAGTGATGTATTCCCTCTCTTCCATTTAGATATCTGGCCAACACAGAGACCTATCTGAAGGCTGTCGCTCTGAAACACATGCCCCCCAATCTACAGACAGTGGATATGCTGAAAGCAGGTGAGTCCTGGCAAGATGTTTAGATGAGCTATTCCAATATTCAAATGACTGCTTGTAAAAACTATCAGTGGCATAATGTTCATGGATGGAAGCATTGTATTCTCTTGTCACGTGATTAACTTCAATGAAAAATGAAATGTTCCCAGTACCAGAGCCCTGTCTGGACTCCTTTGTGTTCCTACGTGTGAGGGAGAGACAGGAAAACATCTTGGTGGAACCTGAGACAGATGACCAGAGGTACAGTATCACATATGATCATTGGACTGATTGATTGGTGCTACAGCTTAGAATAGGCTTACTACCTATCTCACTTTGATGATAATGTGTCAAGAATAGAAGTTTTCTTGATTACTGTTGTGAAGAGGAGCACATTGGAAGTTATTTTGCAGTATTCTGTAGATCCAGAAGGTGGCAGCATGTGTCTGTATATAACATTTTTTTTATTGACTGTTACTATCCTCAAGAATATCATACAAGCTTACTCCACGGACACTGTATTCTTATTGATTGAAATGCCCGGTCGTTTGCTAAGAACTCCATTGAATTTTCTGGTCCAATATTTTCTTTCAGAGAGTATGTTGTGGATCTTGATGTGGATTCTCAGCATCTGATGCGGTATCGCGCTATAGCACCCCTGGTTTCAAGTGGAGCAGTACAGCTAATTTAACTGTCAAGGTACTCAATTTATAGGCCACACTGATTTCCCTCATATCTTTATATATGACATACACACACTAATCCATACTATGTTTTTGAATATGTTGAAGTGTGCATTATTCAAATCCAAATCTTTCATAATAGACTGTTTTGTACTGTCATCATTTTTTTTTTTTTTGCCATCACTTTTTGCCCCAAACATGGTCTCTTGGGAACTAACTAAGCTGGAAATTCTCTCTTAGAATGTTTGCTTGAACAGCATATTACATGTTCAACAATGAGGCAATTTGCCAGTGAACTGCAAGAAAATCGTCACTTAGGCCGGGTATTATGTTAACACGTTTGCACAGATCGGTCTCTGTAATAACATATACTTCCTCTATTTGGGCTATGTTTTAGGAGCCTCCTGTCCTTGGTTCAGATGAGGTTATTAGTCTCCAACTGTGATGGTGGATGACCGGAGGAACACTGACTCCCTTCATTGAACATTAACTACACTGATTGCAGTACATTGAGGAAGGTGATATGGACATTATTTGTGGACTACCAACTCGTCAAGAGCGGGGCATTAACTAGAATGTCTGCAAATATATTACTGACTTGTTGAAATGTTGCGTACCTGAGGACACATCTCTCACATGAAGCCTGCTTATAATTGTAATGATAATCATTGGATCACTTAGGCTATAAGTGAGATACTTTTGGTGTGAGGATGACACAGGAATACATGAATGGCACTTCATGGTGTCTACATGTATGTAAAAAGGTTGAGGGGTACATGCATGCCATTGCCAAGCATACATTTGTATTTTGCATGCTGTTGCTGCCTTGGCCATATATGATTTAAATTCTGGGTTTGTAAACCATATCAATTGTTGATACCAATAGAATAAATCTGTAGATTTGTTTAAAGACTGGTATTAATATTTTTGACACCATGGTATTTAAGTCTAAGAAATAGGACCTTGTCCCACATTGCCCCTAGTTATGGTTAGTTAAGTTATGGTTAATCAGCCATAAACTGTGCACCAATGGTCCACAAAGACACCAGCTGTTCAGGAGCATGTCTGCATCATTACATGTATTACTTTTACACACATCCAACGACCCCCCCCCCCCCCCCAGAATACCTCCTTTCTTTTCAAGTACATCAGTAAAAACATAGTGACCATTCATGATAAGACATACATTTTTATAGTTTAACCAATTATGATGGTAGAATGTTGAATCATAAGTTGCCATTGTTGCTGATCATGAAGGGCTTGTGAATGAGAACTGTACTTGATGCAAGACATAGCCCCTGTTTTAGGAGTCATGGTTCTTTCCCTTATTAGGCTACATCCGGTTGAGTCAATGTCAGGTCAGGGTTGGTTCTTTATGGCTCGTTGAAAACAAACAACCCTGGGTAGTAATTGCATCAGCGTCACAGTATGGGGAATTGCAGCTCATCCTCTTCTAAATAACTAGGTCATTGAGTCATACTGTGTACCGAGAGAGTGCGTTCATTTTGGTGGGAAAATTTGCTGCATCACTTTGCTTTTCTCTGTAAGCAATTCAAAAGTGATAGCTGTACATCACATCCATAGTTTAACTATTCACCTTACTATATGCCATAGCTGGCGAGAATGGTTATGGCATGGTCTGAATGATTCGATCATAATAATGATAGGATGGCTTACACTTGGCTTACCAAGTTTAACAGCTGAAACAAGTGCTCGCACACACACACACACTTGCCATATCAGTGAGCTCATGGTCTTTGAGACATTTAGCTACATGACGTAGTACCTGCCACAGCATCTCATCTGGAAACCTGATCTGTGCAGTTGTGTTAATATACTGAACAAAAATATACTGAACAAATATATAAAACGCAACATGTAACAATGTCAAAGATTTTCCTTTTCATATAAAGGAAATCAGTCAATTGAAATACATTCATTAGGTCCTAATCTATGGATTTTACATGACTGGGAATACAGATATGAATGTGTTGGATCAGAAATCTTGTCAGTATCTTGTGTGACCACCCTGTGCCTCATGCAGCGCAACATTTTCGCATAGAGTTATCTGGCTGTTGATTGTGGCCCGTGGAATGTTGTCCCACTCATCTTCAATGGCTGTGTGAAATTGCTGGAAATTGGCGTGAACTGGAACATGCTATCGTACACGTCGATCCAGAGCATACCAAACATGCTCAATGAGTGACATGTCTGGTGCGTTTGCAGGCCATGGAAGATCTGGGGCATTTTCAGGTTTTAGGAATTGTGAACAGATATGTGCTTCTACATCTGCATTGCTGGCTGTTTGGGGTTTCAGGCTGGGTTTCTGTACAGCACTTTGTGACATCAGCTGATGAAAAAAGGGCTTTATAAATACATTTAAATGATTGATTGACTTGCGTCATGGGGCCGTGCATTATCATGCTGAAACGTGATGGCAGCGGATGAATGGCATGACAATGGACCTCAGGATCTCGTCACGGTATCTGTGCGTTCAAATTTCCATCAATAAAATGCAATTGTGTTCGATGTCTGTAGCTTATGCCAGCGCAACCATGGGCACTCTGTTCACAATGTTGACATCAGCAAACTGCTTGCCCACACCATACATGTGGTCTGCGGTTATGAGGCCGGTTGGACAGACTTCCAAATCCTCTAAAACGACGTTGGAGGCAGTTTATGGTAGATAAATGAATGTTCCGTATTCTGGCAACATCTCTGGTGGACATTCCTGCGCTCCCTCAAAACTTGAGACATCTGTGGCATTGTGTTGTGTGACATTTTAGAGTGGCCTTTTATTGTCCCCAGCACAATGTGCACCTGTGTAATGATCATGCTGTTTAATCAACTTCTTGATATGCCAAACCTGTTAGGTGGACGGATTATCTTGGCAAAGGAGAAATGCTCAATAACGGATGTAAAATAAAATAAAAAAAATCTCAACATTTGAGAGAAATAAGCTTTTTGTGCATATGGAAAATTTCTAGGGTAATTTATTTCAGCTCATGAAACAATGGACCAACACTTTACATGTTGCGTTTATATCTTTGTTCAGTATATATTGGCAGAAGCACTTCCTTGATGAATAGCTACGTTGTGATAAATCATGTGGGTTTTGTGTCATACTATATTGATACATTATGGAACCTCTAGGCATGAGGAATGAGTTATGATTCCTGAAGGGAAAATGTATTCATTGATTTTACTAGCCACCTAGCTAATGTTAGCCACAACAAATTGTTATTCGTAACATATCATGCGACTTGCAAATTTGTACCATATTGCAATTCGGAACATTTTGTACGAATTGCATTTCATAACATTTGTGTCATACGAAATGGAGGGAGACAGATGTACCTTTACTATGTTAGGTCTAAGCAGTGGTGTAGTGGAGGGTATATGCAGGTATATGCCATATACCCACTTATTTTTCAGTGAGCATTGCTTATACTAATTTCTTAATCCCCACGATGCGTATCAAAGTAGTGTTGTGGAGGTATATGCTGTATCAATGAATAAGGCTGATAGAACAGATCAGAATGTTTAGATTAATTTTTATTAAGTATTATTTCTTCACATTTTAGGCACAGCAATACACACAGAGGGGAAGGCCTACGCGCAAAATTTCCAAAATGCGCTTTGTGGAAAACGGCTTTCTAAAATATGCACCACTTATGCGAGGGGAGGATTAAAGATGCAACAACTATCATGTTGCTAATATGAATAGGATAATGCCTTTCACAGCTAGATAATAAAAGAATGAACCAATAGAACAGGAGAACGCACATGAGGAAGTATTTATAAAATAATTGCCCCCACGCTTCTATGGTGGGATTTTGGCTATAGGCTAGTTTGTAGCAAGGTACAAACAATTAAGGAACAGGAAGAATATAGCAATGCTAATGATAGGCCTAATCATACTCTGGTACTGTAGATGGAAAGGCTTTCCCAAAAACCTTCTCAATTAAATGTTAACTAGCTACAAAGTAGCCTATGTCTACCTGGCAGAATGATATCATGATTATTTGCATCGATCCAGTGGCCATTTGTTTTGCAAACTCCATCTCATGTGCTACAGAAACACCTCTAACTAAACAGTGCTAGGTGCCTGTGCACTTTAATTAAAGGTTAACTACACAAAACAAATTTCCAGGGGTCTCCTGATGTGGTTTAAGCATTATTATGGACTTACAACATCCAATTTTGTTGCTGTACTATTAACAAAGTATGACTTAAAGAGCAAAAACCTGAGGTAAAAAAAGGAACAAATCAAACTTGTGAATTTCTGACCCAGTTGACAGCCTTATTTATCTGTTTCAATAGTAGACCTACTAAACTCAGCAAAAGAAGAAAAGTCCTCATTGTCGACTGCGTTTATTTTCAGCAAACTTAACATGTGTAAATATTTGTAGGAACATAAGATTCAACAACTGAGAAACAAACTGAACAAGTTCCACAGACGTGACTAACAGAAATGGAATAATGTGTCCCTGAACAAATGGGGGGATCAAAATCTAAAGTAACAGTCAGTATCTGGTGTGGCCACCAGCTGCATTAAGTACTGCCGTGCATATCCTCCTCATGGACTGCACCAGATTTGCCAGTTCTTGCTGTGAGATGTTACCCCACACTTCCACCAAGGCACCTGCAAGTTCCTGGACATTTCTGGGGGTGAATGGCCCTAGCTCTCACCCGCCGATCCAACAGGTCCCAGAAGTGGTCAATGGGATTGAGATCCGGGCTCTTCGCTGGCAATGGCAGAACACTGACATTCCTGTCTTGCAGGAAATCACGCACAGAACGAGCAGTATGGCTGGTGGCATTGTCATGCTGGAGGGTCATGTCAGGATGAGCCTGCAGGAAGGGTACCACATGAGGGAGGAGGATGTCTTCCCTGTAACGCACAGCGTTGAGATTGCCTGCAATGACAACAAGCTCAGTCCGATGATACTGTGACACACCCCAGACCATGATGGACCCTCCACCTCCAAATCGATCGCGCTCCAGAGTACAGGCCTCGTTGTGTAACGCTCATTCCTTCGACGATAAATGCGAATCCGATCATCACCTCTGGTGAGACAAAACCACGACTCGTCAGTGAAGAGCACTTTTTGCCAGTCCTGTCTGGTCCAGCGACGGTGGGTTTGTGCCCATAGGCAACGTGATGTCTGGTGAGGACCTGCCTTACAACAGACCTACAAGCCCTCAGTCCAGTCTGTCTCAGCCTATTGCAGTCTGAGCACTGATGGAGGGATTGTGCGTTCCTGGTGTAACTCGGGTAGTTGTTGTTGCCATCCTGTCCCACAGGTGTGATGTTTGGATGTACCGATCCTGTGCAAGTGTTGTTACACGTGGTCTGCCACTGCGAGGGCGATCAGCTGTCCGTCCTGTCTCACTGTAGCGCTGTCTTAGGCTTCTCACAGTACGGACATTGCAATTTATTGCCCTGGCTACATCTGCAGTCCTCATGCCTCCTTGCAGCATGCCTAAGGAACATTCACGCAGATGAGCAGGGACCCTGGGAATCTTTCTTTTGGTGTTTTTCAGAGTCAGTAGAAAGGCCTCTTTAGTGTCCTAAGTTTTCATAACTGTGACCTTATTTGCCTACCGTCTAAGCTGTTAGTGTCTTAACGACGGTTCCACAGGTTCATGTTCATTAATTGTTCATGGTTCATTGAACAAGCATGGGAAACCGTGTTTAAACCCTTTACAATGAAGATCTGTGAAGTTATTTGGATTTTTACAAATAATCTTTGGAAGACAGGGTCCTGAAGAAGGGACGTTTCTTTTTTTGCTGAGTTTATTAGCCTAATGCTCAGCACAGCTTTTAGGTCATTCATATTGTGTCACTGGGAGCCTTTTTTCATTTATTTTATTTAACTAGGCAAGTCAGTTAAGAACAAATTCTTATTTAGAATGACGGCCTACCAAAAGGCAAAAGGCTTCCTACGGGGACTGGGATAAAAAAAAACACATGACAACAACACGGTAGCAACACAACATGGCAGCAGCACAAAACATGGTAAAAATAACATTGGGCACAGACAACAGCACAAAGGGCAAGAAGGTAGAGACACAGCCACAAGTGTTAGTGTGTCCATGATTGAGTCTTTGAATAAAGAGATGGAGATAAAACTGTCCAGTTTGAGTGTTTTTTGCAGCTCGCGTCAGTAACTAGCTGAAACGAACTGAAAAGAGGAGCGACCCAGGGATGTGTGTGCTTTGACGACCTTTAACAATGTGACTGGCAGAATGGGTGTTGTATGTAGAGGATGAGGGCTGCAGTAGGCATCTCAGATAGGGGGGAGTGAGGCCTAAGAGGGTTTTATAAATAAGCATCAACAAGTGGGTCTTGCGACAGGTATACAGAGATGACCAGTTTACAGAGTATAGAGTGCAGTGATGTCCTATAAGGAGCATTGGTGGCAAATCTGATGGCAAAATGGTAAAGAACATCAGCTGCTCTAGAGCACCCTTACCTGCCGATCTATAAATTACATTTCCGCAATCTAGCATGGGTAGGATGGTCATCTGATTCAGGGTTCGTTTGGCAGCTGGGGTGAAAGAGGAGCGATTACAATAGAGGAAACCAAGTCTAGATTAACCTTAGCATGAATAGAATGACAGTTTACCGTCTAGCCATACTCCCAAGTACTTGTATGAGGTGACTACCTCAAGCTCTAAACCCGCAGAAGTAGTAATCACACTGGTGGGGAGAGGGTTATTCTTCTTACCGGACCACAAGACCTTTGTTTTGGAAGTGTTCAGAACAAGGTTAAGGGCAGAGAAAGCATGTTGGACACAAAGAAAGCTTTGTTGTAGTCATTTAACACAAAATCCGGGAAGGGGCCAGCTGAGTATTAGACTATCATCTGCATATAAATGGATGAGAGAGATTCCTACTGCCTGAGCTATGTTGTTGATGTAAATTGAGAAGAGCGTAGGGCCTAGGATTGAGCCTTGGGGTACTCCATGGGTGACAGGCAGTGGCTGAGACAGCAGATGTTCTGATTTTATACGCTGCACTCTTTGAGAGTGATAGTTAGAAAACCAGACCAAAGACCCATCAGAGACACCAATACTCCTTAGCCGGCCCACAAGAATGGAACGCTCTACCATATCAAAATCTTCGGCCAAGTCAATAAAAATAGCAGCACAACATTGCTTAGAATCAATGGCAATGGTGAGATAATTTAGGACCTTTAAGGTTGCAATGCCACATCCATTACCTGAGTGGAAATCAGACTGCATACCAGAGACAATACTATAGACGTCAAGAAAGCCAGTCAGTTGATTATTGTCAAGTTTTCCAACACTTTTGATAAACAGGGCAAAATAGAATTTGGCCTTATAACAGTTAGGATCAGCTTGATCTCCCCCTTTTAAATAAAGGACACACTGTGGCTGCCTTTCAAGCAATGGGAACCTCCTCAGAGAGGTGAGACAGGCTCTGTGCTAGGCCTCTCTTTCACCGGACATTTTTAGCAAAATTAGAGTATACTCACTTCTCCAGGCACTACTACATCACTGGGTCTAAGTCCAGGTACGGCCCAAGGAAATGGGGTGTTCTCCAGCATTTCTTTGAGACATAAGTGTGGTAATTGCATTGTTATTTAAGGCGTTTTAGCATAGGATATTTTTCATGCTTATTGTATTTTTCTTTCATGTAATTGGGAGAACCAGGAATAGACGATTGGGAGAAAGTTTAGCCTATACACATCTCCTTTAACATTCAATCATCCTTATAGTGCAGTGTAGTTGCACTATACACAGAGTACAAAACATTAGAAACAACATCCTAATATTGAGTTGCACTCCCTTTTTCTCTTAGAACAGCCTCAATTCTTCGAGGCATGGACTCTACAAGGTGTCGAAAGCTGGCCCATGTGGACTCCAATTCTTCCCACAGTTGTGTCAAGTTGGCTGGATGCCCTTTGGGTGGTGGACCATTTGTGACACGGGAAACTGTTGAGCGTGGAAAAACCCAGCAGCGTTGCAGTTCTTAAGCCTTTTGTCTTGCCCATTTACACTCTGAATGATAAACAATGTCTCAAGGCATACAAATCCTTCTTTAACCTGATCCTCCCCTTCATCTACACTGATTGAAGAGGATTCAACAGGTGACATCAATAAGGGATCATAGCTTTCACCTGGATTTACCTGTTCAGTCTATGTCATGGAAAGAGCAGGTGTTCCTAATGTTTTGTACACCCCAGTGTAGTTCACCACTGATAGCATATGCATTCATACTTTGTTTCCCAGTCAATAACAGATCTAGAACTGTACCCTGTGGATAGTAGAACACTGGTATGTTATGAATGTGCAGTAAATTAGAAAACCATACAATGTTATCTCTTCAACATATTGTTGTCTGTTGAACAGAGAAACTGTAGGTGACCTAGTTTTCTTTGACATGTAAATATATTCTGAAAGTCAGGTGTGGAAAGTGTTATGTGACATATGTCTCAGCAGGTCCCTGCTGACTACAGGCATCCTAGAGGAGGAGGGACTGGGGGGAGAGTTAGTCTGGAGAGTTCACTGGCAGAAGAAAGCTTGGACCTGGGCCCACTGGCACAGGTCTTGGTGGAACCACGGGTCGATCGCCATGGCCAGGAGTAGAGGCCAGGATTATTGGAATTGTTTCCACAATATCAGTGAAGGTTTGAATTTCTGAAAGCTGCTCGAGCTTCAACACCCCATCAGCAACAATCAATATCTCTCTGCAGCCTCATATAACCAACTGACTTTTATTCATGACTCATAGTCTGTGCTTGACCATTTTTGTATTTGTATGCTTTTATGTGTTTTTATTGTTAGGTTTTGGGCTGAGTAATGACTCCTATGACTTGTTCCAATTTAGATCTGAGTAGAAATGGTGATTGGTGTTAATAACATCCAGTGTTATGAATAGTAGTAAGGACCAAATTAAGTAACTCCTCCCACAAAATAAAACGTGTCCGTTATTGACAGGCTTAGAGTGCTACCATGTAGAAATTGTAGGCTACCTATGGAATGAGGAAGAAAATGTGTCATAAAACCCATCACTATTGGCTAAGAATGATGAGTAAGGTTAACCTCATTGGTCATGAGAGTAGGGAAGGCGGGATACACCAGATGGCATGATGATTAAGGAGGTATATAACGCAGACACTACTGATACTAGGTGCGTACTAGTTCAGCACCAGTAAAGAGAGAAGGAAAAGATAACAACAGGATGATTTCAACTTTTTTGAATAAACTAAGTTAGTGTTTTTAAGTTGACTGTTGCAATTACTGGTCAAATGTTCTTTTGATAGAGAAACAAGTCTTGTTGTAACTCACCATATAGAGGTCCAAGGCTGTTCCATAAAAAAAAATTCTAATTGCATTGTAGTCTTGACATACTGTATATGTTAGCAAATACTAGAACCGATATGTCCATGCAGATCAATGTCTTAGGCTATGTATCTCTGAGACTCAATGCAGTGTTTACCCTATTTTCTAGAGTGTCATTCAAGCTGAAGTCTATGCCTTTATGGTCTTCTTACTACAGAAGATATCCCCAAACAACAGATGATGGCCTGTACAGTGTATGAACGGCTATATGATCATGATGCATATGATTTATCAGTAAGCTGTAGAAGATTGTTCTTTGCTTTATGACCTTCATCTTTATCCTTCAAAGGGTATTACACATGTTGGGTCCTCTGGTCATGGCCGTAAGGCTGTGCTGGAGCCAGTGTCCACCACTGTGCCAGCTGTTCTGTGCTTCCTCTCTGAAGCACTTGAGACCCTGCATCAGAACCCCCGTGCCAGAGCAGCTCTCCCAGAGCAGGCTAAGACCTACAGCACTCACCCCAGACAGACCTGTGCCTCTGAATGGGAGTGGTGAGGATGAAGTCAAGGCTAAGAGAAAGCATGTGATTTTCACTGACTCTAAGGGTTGTCCCTAACAGCAGCCAACATATTCTATTAAATGGTGGAGTGGATGTACCCACTGTCATCACGCCCAGAGAGGCGGCGCAACACGACAAGGTGGTTCTAGCTGCACTGTCAGCAAATCTATTGAGGAGAGCAGGCTGCGACTGGGCTTCCCACAGCCCTCTGCAGACTTCCAGTGTTTCCGTGCCAGGCTGAGGGAGGGCATGGTTCTCCTGGGGAACTGCAGTGTGAAGAACCAGAGCTTCCAGAAGGCTGTGTGAATCCGCATCACCTTTGACTCTTAGCACAGCCAACAAGACGTGCCCTGTGCTTTCCTGAAGGAGCGCTATGGTGGACCTGACACAGACCTCTTTGAATTTGACATCACCCTGCCCATGCTCGATGAGAAGATCAAATTCTTTGTTTTATCTACCTGATGAGTACAGCACCCCATTCTGGGACAATAGCAATGGACAGAACTACAGCATGTTTGTCTTTGACAAGCCTGAGGCACATTGTGGGGCATAATCTAGACAACAGAAAGACTGCATTAGGCTACACTGAACTTCACCGTAACATTTTATGCTTAGACCCTCATCTTTACTAAGTTCATCTGAGGTGAACTGTAATATGCTAAAATGTGAAAGACCTTTTATTATCAGCTAAAGTAAACTATTGTTCTGTTTTTCATATTTTTCATTGCTTGCACTGCTTGCTCTGTAAATTGCATTCTGGAAGAAGAGTCATTAGGATAGAATAGTCACTAGGAAATTGTAGATGGGTCTGGTTATTCAGTTTCAAACATGCTCACCGAAAGCTAAAATTATTTGTAATATTTACAATATGGCTGGAGGGAAAGCCTGAGATTCTCTACAGTCTTCTATACTTCTGTCAGTGTGCAGTGCACTTCCTCTCTGACCAAGTGTTGAGTAACAGTGTTGAGTAACTGCCAGGTTTTAACCAAGAAATAGTGCCTCATAAACACTTACTTACGGTTGTCTGACTGCTAATTTCAGTGTCCATGTGACTGCTGTAGACAGGATATCCCAGAAATGTTTGATATCCTGAGTACATCATGGAATACTGAAGTAAAAAAATTATATCGAACAAAAATATAAATGCAACATGTAAAGTGTTGGTCCCATGTTTCATGAAGGGAAATATGGGATCTCAGAAATTAGTTTACATCCCTGTTAGTGAGCATTTCTCCTTTGCCAAGATAATCCATCCACCTGACAGGTGTGGCATGTCAAGAAGCTGATTAAACAGCGTGATCATTATTACACAGGTGCACCTTGTGCTGGGGACAATAAAAGGCCACTCTAAAATGTGCAGTTTTGTCACACAACACAGTGCCACAGGTGTCTCAAGTTTTCAGGGAGTGTGCAATTGGTATGCTGACTGCAGGAATGTCCACCAGAGCTGTTGCCAGAGAATTAAATGTTAATTTCTCTACCATAAACCACCTCCAAAGTCATTTTAGAGAATTTGGCATTACGTCCAATCAACCTCAGAACGCCAGCACAGGACCTAAACATCCTGCTTCTTCACCGGTGGGATCGTCTGAGACCAGCCACCCTGACAGCTGATGAAACGTGAGGAATATTTATATCTGTAATAAAGCCCTTTTGTGGGGAAAAACTCATTCTGATTGGCTGGGCCTTGCTCCCCAGTAGGTAGGCCAGTCTCCCAAGTGGGTGGGCCTATGCCCATGGCTGCGCCCCTGCCCAGTCATGTGAAATCCATAGATTAGGGCCTAATGAATTTATTTCAGTTGACTGATTTTCTTGTATGAACTGTAACTCAGTAAAATCGTTGAAATTGTTGCATGTTGTGTCTATATTTTTGTTCAGTGTAGATCCCTCAAAGGAGAGTGAGTGTGAGCTAATCTTATCCCAGTATTGTGTTCTCTGGTGCCCACATGACTAAAGCCTGTTATCAGACACTATAGGGAGCAGGCATTGTTTCTATTGAATTATGCTTCCATTGATCTCGACAGCCAGAGACATATCATTACTTATCGACTAAAAGACAAAAGGAAAGATGACAGAGGCAAGCTGTGACTGGACATCCTGACCACTGAGAATGGGTCCCTGTGTACATGATTCACAGCCACTGTGTGACTTTCACAGGAATCATGACACATTCGTTGAGGGCATTGGTTTACCAAATGACATCCTACAGTCAATTCAAATCTTTATTATTCACTTATCATGAGATTTAACGGAATAACATCATGTTTGAAAGTTTTCAAATAGAAATGAAATTGACAGTGTGTTTTTAGGCATAAGACATCTTGGAATCCTCTAAGACCAACAGGTACTGTAAGGAGAAGACAGAAATGTATATCTTACGTAATGTTATTTGACAAATACAACGTGTACATCTCAGCTTTCTCCAGCAGTGGAGGAGCTAATACAGATGGCCCTTTTAGTCCACTTGTCCTAAAGACACATTTACATGTGATGATTGATGATACATGGAGATTTGCAATTCTAGTAGTGACGGGGAGGGATGGGAGAAGCAGCATGCACATACCCCAAGAGATGGGCTGTCCCAGTTGTGTTACTGTCCCTTACACTACTAGATGGATTAAATCACTCAGCCCATTTTTCAAGTTATTTTTGTTGTTGTTGCAACGATGGCGATATACATCCTCACTGTTCTCTAAACCCTGTCAGTCCAGTCAGTTCTCTCAGCGGCCCACACTGATGTTGCACACCTTGCAGCTGGGGTCCTTCTTGGCGTTGGCCGTGGTCTGGCTCATCTGGTGGTGGCCACTGATCTCCAGCACACTGCCCTGCTCCAGATACAGCGGCTCTGTGTAGAGCACTTCCAGGATGACATCACTGGCGTGGCAGAACAGGGGGTCTTCACCCTGCCTCTGGGGGGGGATGTATGTCAGGAAGGGGTTGGCAGTCAGGTCCAGCAGGGGGAGACTACTACGGCAGAAGTTATCCCCCTCTGAGCCAGAAGGGGCCAGTACCAACACCACGTAGTGATAGGCTGTGTACATACAGTAGAAGTCAGCAAAGTAAAGATTGGTGTTGGGATTCAGCAGGTTCCCGGCCGGGATCTGGAAACGCAGGGGGCCGTAGGGGGAGTCGTTTGGAGGAAGACCTGTGTCAAACTCAGTGTTGCAACTGAGGAAGACTCCCTGCAGTTTGCTGTTGATAGGGGAGCCGTGACTTCCACTATTGTCTTTCAGAGCTGGGCGTATCAGCCCCCCACACTCAGTTCTAACAGAAAAGGAGAAACATTTTGTTATTGAACTTCACAAGTGCATCCCTATACGTGTGTGTATTTACAGAGTATGGTATAGTACTGACCTGACATAGTGGAAGTAGTCAGGGTGCTGGTTGCGATAGAACACAGAGAACCGCAGCAATCTTCCAGCAGAACCCTGTGCTTTACCAAGGAGCTGTTTGAGGTGGTCCATGGCATAATCTGTTTCATACAAAAACAGTCAGTTATGAAGTTCCTGGTTCAAGTCCTTTGTAAGCATATTCAATTGAATCAATACTCTACAGCAGGTCATAAGGCCTGCATTACATTGGTAAATGTCCTGCTATAGAAATCGATGTACTTCTATGACATACCCCCTGTGCAGAACTCGACCACCTGGCTCCAGTCAGACACCAGGTACTCTCCGTCTGCCTGTCTCACTGCAGTCTGCACAGCAACACAGTACTCTGTCCGTGGGCTCAGGAACCAATGACCTCTCACTGCCATGGGTAAAGGCACTGCCTTGGCCACCAGTTTGGTGGGCACATCCTGATGGGTGAAACAGGGATACATGTTAATTCAAGTGACTCATCAGTTGAATTACTAGAATACAGCGTTTCATAGGTAAAAATAGGATTGGCAGTAGGTCTAAATGTTTTATGTAAACACACTCATGGATTATACATTTCTTTAGCATATTCTGGTACAAACTGGTCTAGTTAAGCTACTGTATATCTAACCAAATGAGTGGCTTTGTTTTGGCCAGGGCCTCTAAGAAGCACAGCTAATTAAAACAAGCTCACAGGGCCCACATAACCATGGCAACCACCCTGGTGCAAGTTTGTTTGTGTTGCTTTGATTTCCCAGTGATAGAAACACACTTCCAACCCTGAACAGCTCTGTACAACATAAGTCAGGGGCTTTTGTAAAGGCATTGGAATGTTATATTAAATAGAGAACTGTACCAAAGTAGGTATTCAAGTATCTAATGTGTGGATAGAGTAGGGTTGATGTAAGAAAGGCTCAGAAACA
This sequence comes from Salvelinus namaycush, assembly GCF_016432855.1. NCBI lineage: Eukaryota > Metazoa > Chordata > Actinopteri > Salmoniformes > Salmonidae > Salvelinus > Salvelinus namaycush. The sequence continues at coordinate 25,969,001 of NC_052307.1, read as the reverse complement.
CCCATCAGGAATGACTGAGCATACCATCTTTCATTTCAATCATTCAAATTCTCCCTCTGTCATAACTTTCTATTTCATGGGTATTACGATAAGAGCTAGCCTCAAGTAATAGCCTAACAGTACACAGATTGATTCGGTTTTAGTAGCAGATTGAATCTGTTGTCGTCCTATGTAGCTCAGTTGGTAGAGTATGGTGCCAGGGTTGTGGGTTCGATTCCCACGGGGGACCAGTACGAAAAAAGTATTAAAATGTATGCTCTCACTACTGTAAGTCACTCTGGATAAGAGCGTCTGCTAAATGACTAAAGAGTAAATGTTATAGTGCATCATTTCAGTCTGTTTGGAAGGATCCCATTGTAAATAACAAATGGCCACGTCATTTTCTATTTCAATCGTTCTTGTATTTCAAATACTGATTGCAATTAGCTAGGTCTATATTTTTGGACTCACAACATGATGCTGAGAGAAAGAAAATGAAGAAACAAATGGGTAGTATACAGAAAATCAGTTCAGTGACTGGTCTGGAATAAAATCACAGTTCATAGTAAAGAGAACAGAGCTGTAGTTTTTAGGCTTTGTCCGTTTTTGGCCATTCAAAAGGAAACGAATGTGCCCATGAGTCACTTGCCCAAAGCTATTTTGCAGCACAAGATTCTCATTAAATCACTTCCAGTAGAGGAGAAAGGGCACTACCACTGCTCTCTGGGTTGTAACTGCTGCAGAGTCAGATACACTCATTACCAGGCTTTTATCTATTGTTCTGCATAGACACTGTCTCATGCTAGGCTATCTTGGGTTATATCAAAACATATTACATCACGTTGCAGTGAAATGTCTATTATTGGAGACCAGGACATGGAGGGATTAGAACACAAGCGGTTGGTGGCACCTTAATTGGGGAGGACAGGCTCATAGTAATGGCTTGAACGGCGTGAATGGTAACAAAAACATCACACACATGGTTACCATGTGTTTGATACCATTCCATTCACTCCATTCCAGCCATTATTATGAGCCGTTCTCCCCAGCCTCCTGTGATGAGAAGTAAAGAACATGGATCTAGACAGTGGGAGTCAGAGTCACTATCGGTGGAAAGAGTAATAGTCATTGAGTCAAGGGGGAAGCCTGGGGGGCCTGGGGAGGTTTATGAGGGGGAAAAGCAGTGACAGTCTGTCAGACACACCCTGTGTTTGAAGCGGTTGGGATCCCCGCCCTCTTTGCGGCTCAGGTCTATGAAGAAGTGTGTGGCCCTGGCAGTATCCTCAGGGGTCATGTCCCAGGCGATGCGGAAGGAATCGCAGGTCACCTCACATATCTGGATATTATTAGGGGTGGAAAGGGCTGTCTCCATTGTTGTTAGCTGCTGAACAAGAAGAGAAAGGAGGGTCATATGATGGGATCAGATTTGATTTTTTTTTCTTTTTTTCTTTTTATTTGGGGTAACAGACATATACAACAAAATGTACAATGTGGACCCAGAGGATATCACTTAAAAGTTTTAATTAAATCGCTTGTTTCCAAAGTGGTCCTCGGTGGTAAAAACAATAACACACATAATGATTAAAAGGCAAGACAAAATTACAAACAACCATAAATACATTAATTTATATTGACATCCTAAAAAGTGGCACTATTCACTGCACTTTTGCCGAAACCTTAAAAATCACCCATATTTATTTGGCATTTCGATCTAAAAAACAATCTATTCATTGCACATCATACATATCATTCAAATGAATGATATGGCACAAGGGGCAGTGCAGTGGTTTCTCTTACTTAGACAACCTTGTCCAAATGAAAACATTTGCCTTTTTCTTTGCTTGATCACCAAGGGGAGGATACGCCATAGACAAGTGCCTGTATAGTAAATACCTCTGGGTACAGGACTGGCAACATTGTGACTTTTAGTACTAATGGATGAAACAAGATGTCACACAGCTTGGCTGTATCGACTGTTGTATTAGTTACAAATTGTCAAGTCCCTGTTCATGCCTGGGAAAGTGTAAAGCATTGAGACTTATTTCATAATCCACCAACGGCTGTCTCCTGGAAACCAGGCAGATTTGACTCCTGTGTTCACTATATCCTCTAGCTTCACATCACCTAATTTTCCTAATCTGCAAATCTGAGGAAATGGTCCTACAGTCATAGAGTTTTCCTTAATTAAGGAAAGTTCAATTAAATCTGACTCATAAGTCATTGAGTCATTTATTTCCAATGGTCTTCAGAGCACTATGAAAGCTGAGTAAGCAGGAAGAGTGCAGCTCAGGGAAAATCTCTAGCCAGTTTCATGGCATCTGAAGTGTTGGGATAAATAGAAAAAGTTAGACGTAACACCATACGGTTATCTATGGTCTTATTTATTTGCCAATAACAGCCAGGGGATCCAGGCTGGTGCACATAGCCTTGAAGACTGGAGTGTGTGTAATCTGTGGGTCAGCCTATTGTGTTTGATTAGCTGTCCCCTTTCCTGAATTGATGATGCCATGGATGTGCCTTCCAGGGGGGAAAATGCATCTTCCTCTCCGTTCCTGCCTGCTGTGAGTATGAAAGACAGGCATGGGAGGCATCAACTTGTCTACTCTTGCTGTTTCCTGAGAGGAATTATCATTGTATAATTTTTTTATTTTTTTATTTGCCAATATTGCTTATAATACAATATAGCTCTTTTTAATAACCCTCTCATCCTTCATTACCTTCCATGTACTATTTTTCTCCCATTTCATAATGCCAACAGCTTTGCACCACACAAACACACACACCATATGGCCCATTCCCGATTATAAACCCAAACACACATAACATATGGCCCATTTCCCCGATTATAAACCCAAACACACATAACATATGGCCCATTCCCCGATTATAAACCCAAACACACATAACATATGGCCCATTCCCCGATTATAAGCCCAAACACACATAACATATGGCCCATTTCCCCGATTATAAGCCCAAACACACATAACATATGCTGTAACAGTAAGATGCTCAGCAGTATGCTGCTAGCAATAAACAGTAAGTTGTACAGCCAGTATCTCTGCTATATTGTGTGCTGCTTGTGTATTAGTGAGAGTGGATGTTACAGTGAGTGGATGGTGGAGAGACGGAGTGTGTGGTTTGTGTTAGGTTGGCTGTGTCACACATGGGTGAACATGATGGGTGGTGCTGTACTGCATCTGTGTACTGTATGTGGCCTGGAGAGGTGTTATGTTCTGGTCCACCTCATGATGGAAATGCTGCAGCGCAGCAGCTCATTAAAGCCGCAGAGCTGTGAAACGTCTGAGCTATCTCGTTTACACGGGGCTCGGGAAGCTGGTTGTGGCACCACACACATTCCCTCCCTGGGTCTCCTGTGTTACCCATCTGCTGCCTGCTCCTCTCCCTCTCCTTCCACACACAGCATTTAGGGCAAAAGGAGATTCTCATAGGACACCCATCAAAGCCTCATTATCTCTAGTCGTGCTTGTACCACTTTCTGACTAAATATGTCTGAACACAGTTCAAACGCAAGTTCCCCACATTATTTAAATAGTCCTGCATGCACTCTTAATTATTTATCAGTATGCAAACAGTGAGAGAGAATCCATGACACTGTGAGTCCACTCCAAATTTAACAGGCCATAAATCAGCTAATTAGATTTGTAAGAAGAAAACAGACTATTGAGCTTTACATAGATCAATTGCATTATGGGGTAAAAATTGTGAAAATTCATATGTTGGCCTCTGATCTTTGATAGTAACACATTTTACAGTTTTGCTCACTTTGTTATGTAAAGCTGTAATGTGTTCACAGTGGGAACTGCAAAGGGCATATTACTCATTCTCCATTGATGTAGAACCCTGATACATACATTACACTCAGAAAAAAGGGTCCCAAAAGGGTTCTTTGACTGTCCCCATTGGAGAACCCTTTTTGGTTCCAGGTAGAACTATTTTGGGTTCCATGTAGAACTCTCTGGGGAAAGGGTTCTACATAGATCCAAAAAGGGTTCTTCAAAGGGTTCTCCTTTGGGGACAGCCAAAGAACCCTTTTACCACTGTGCTGTGACAGTGTTGTGATGAATGTTGCTGCATACAGGGGCGGCAGGTAGCCTAGTGGTTAGAGCGTTGGGTGGATCGAATCCCCGAGCTGACAAGGTAAAAATCTGTTGTTCTGCCTCCTGAACAAGGCAGTTAACCCACTGTTCCTAGGCTGTCATTGTAAATAAGAATTTGTTCTTAACTAGTTAAATAAAGGATAAATAAAAATACACTGAATAGTAAGAAAGCAGCTCCATGCCGGTGAGACATTTTTCTACTAGTGCAGTGGTTATCAGGTGCAGATAAGACCAGATAAAAGTCAGATAATGCATCCTAAGGGGGAGTGTCATACATAAGTGACAGTCAGTTGACTGAGGTTGAGGAAGTGAAGTGATGGAGAGGCAAGTGAAGCGTGCGTTCTGCTCTGGATCAGATCATATGGAAGAGGGAACGTATGATCTCAAATGAATTGTATCCTCTGTCTACACCATATGATCTACTCTACACTGAATCACTGTGTGTTAATCACTGGCAATCATCGTGTGGTAATCATTATCCTATCAACAAAAAAGATCGTATTTACGCAGTCGTTCTTGTAATCTCTCAAAGCTTGTTCGTGATTGTGATTGACTGTTTAATCCAAATTTAAGCCAGGTTATTAATGACACTGGCAGTTATAGTCAGGTCTCCACTAATGTGCTGATGATAATCACACCTGCATTGCGAACAGAACTACATTTTCTCAAATAGGATTCTATTTACACAGTGGTTCTTGTAATCTCTCAAAGCTTGTTCGTGATTGTCTGTTTAATCCAAATTTCAGGCAGGTTATTAATGACACTGGCAGTCATAGTCAGATCTCCACTAATGGGCTGATGATAATCACACCTGCATTGCGAACTGAACAACATTTTCTTAAATTCTAAATACCTGTACCACAGCTGAGTTCATTGACTAGACATTATAATGCTGACAAATAGCCATTTCCAAGATATGCCTGATAGCATAATATGAGGATTCCTTATACCTCAATAATAAGAAACTCAAACAAGCATTCTAGAACTAACCTCACTCACATTATCAGTGGATCAATGGATCTACATAGTGTCAAACAGTACCTGGAGAATGCCCTGGTAATAAGCATGGAAAAATAGACTATGCAATTTCAAGCATATAAACAAACATACTGTAATTCTGCTTACGGTGGCTCAACAATAGCTGTTGTTTAACTTCTGAAGACTTGATGCACGAGGAGACTGACTCAAAAATAGTTAGAGGGAAATATATAGCCTTACCTCCGTGTGGTGAATAAGTGTCTTTGTAAAAAGTGCAATAGGTCCTTAACCAGAGAAGATAAGTGGAGAAATCTATTCTCTCATACCTCTTTCTTTTCTTCTGCAGTCGATGATAGATCCCCAGGAAAACCGATTAGGAAGTGAAATGAACACTCTCACTCTCTTTCCTTCTCTCTCTCTCTCACTTGCTCTTTCTCTCCTCGTGCTCACTCTTCCTCTCTGTCTCATTTCTCTAGCTCACTCTCTCTCTACCTCACATGCTCCCCCCCTCTCTCTATTCTCCTCCTCCCCTAGCTGGGTTCTGAGAAGGATGTTTACTTGCCTGCTGTACAGCTGCATCGCCTAAAGTGGAGCAACTGCTGATGCTGAGAACACAAACAAGAGATTTGTAACTGAGGTGCTTGAGCAATTGTTACTCACCCACATTAGCAGGAACATGCTGACAAATGGTAACAGAATTACACATCACTGACCAGCATGCTCCTAGTCATGGGACAGCAGCATTATGTAGCAGACATTATTAGCTGACATTCTGAGAAATCATCCTACTACACTGACTCATGAGAAACACTCTTTTTACGTCACTTCGATACGCTACGACCGTTAGTTACTTTTTGTAGCAGGTTAGGAGAACTTATGCAGCAGGTTAGGGGAATTAACGTAGCAGGTTAGGAGAATTAGGTTAAGGTTAGGAAAAGGTTTAGGGTTAGCGAAAATGCTCTCTTAACCTGCTGCGAAAATGCTCTCTTAACCTGCTACGAAAATGCTCTCTTAACCTGCTACGAAAATCACATACGGTCGTAGCTGTATCAAAGTGCTGTGAAAAGAGTGTGTCTCCTGACTCGTACTGGATTTCAGAGGACTCCAATGCTCCCATTGCCATTGCCATACTTTCAGGAGATCTGCTGAGGATGCATGTAGCTCACAATATGCTACGCCATATGGGCATCCTCCACAGGACATCCACCCTTGTCCATCGATGGGACAGGAAGAGACTGGTACTGGATGCCTGCAAATCAAATGATTATTGATGATAGAGATGTGCCTGCGCACAATAAAAAAAAATTGTCGGTCCGGATGTAAGTGAAAATAGCAACCTAATTGTTTGAGTAAATAAATTGAAAATACTCATATTGCTGCAGGCGTAGGCCTATATTTTGGTAATCTAAGGCTTAAATAACACATGTGGTCATTGAATCATAAAGACAACATAGGACAAAAGGGCATGTGGAAAAAGCTGTGTAGACAGCCTTGGGTGAGGTGATCTAGTGCATGTTGTACATTCATAAAAGCTGTTCATCCTCTCTAGGGCATTGGTGACTGAATACTCTGTTTGCTGGAGCATTGTCTTTAGAGATACCCCCTGAGTTATTACCTAGCACCAGGGTTTTTTATAGGGCTAGCCAGGCACAGTTCACTGATTCCATCAAAATGTAATTAAAATACAATCATCCATCATTAGACATGCCAGGCAGCCATGCAAGGGCAAGATGGAGGTGGCGGGGACAGCAGGGACACCTAACAACTAATTCAGCTGAGCCAAGAACATTTTATTTGTTCATTTTGTAGCTACATCACAGCTAAGAATTATAGGGAGAGAAAACGTTACCTGGAATATTCCCTTAATGTTTGAGTGTCCAGTTTATTTTTTTTACATGTTTTGGTGTTAAAGTTAGGAGGACATTCCCTTAATGTCAAGCAGAACTTATCTAGAACATGGTTATAATGTTCTTAAAATATACAACATTAATGTTCTAGATGTGTTTTATGGGATTGCAAGAACATTAACGTGTCCAGTTTCTGAGGGTTAGGAGAATATTCCATCAATGTTCCACCAAACACACACAGAACATGGTTGCCATGTTGTCAGAATTTATAATATTAATGTTCTAGACACGTTTCATGAGACGTTGCAAGATCATTAATGTGTCCAGTTTCTGAGGGTTAGGACAATATTCCATCAACGTCCCACCAAACATAAACAGAACATGGTTGCCATCTTCTCAGAAAATAAGATATTAATGTTCTAGACAAGTTTTTTATGTGAACGTTGCAAGAATATTTCTGTGTATCAGTTGTCAGGACGTTGCCTGATGGTCCCAAAGAAACGTTCTCTCCCCCCAAAAAATGACATTACACATCACGCCTTGTTAATGTTGCCAAGCCTATCAAGGCCCTGAATGGTGATCCGCTGATCCATTCACACCTCTTTTTGTCTATTGGCAATGTTAGGGATACTCACACACACAGTGCTTTTAACCTCTACGGGGTCAGTGTCCCTAAACTGGGACGGTTGTTGCTGACGTGCGCTAATGTGACTAGAATGACGTTGTAAACATCAGCCAACTTTCTGGGACATACACATGTCTTATATGGGCAGAAAGCTTAAATTATTGTTAATCTAACTGTGGTGCCCAATTTACACTAGCTATTACAGTGAAAAAATACCATGCTATTGTTTGAGGAGAGTGCACAACAAAACACTTATCACGGCAACTGGTTTGATACATTCACCTCTGAAGGTAAATAATGTACTTACATTCAGTAATCTTGCTCTGATTTGTCATCCTGAGGGTCCCAGAGGTAAAAATGTAGTATAGTTTTGTTCCTGGCTGTGTGTAAACTAAAATAATTTATTACCATAGCATTTTTGTATGTTCTCTATAGTTATGTACTTGAAAATGTATCAATTGACCAATTTGGCAAACTCCTGGCAGACTTGATACAAAATATTGTTTGGTGATGTAATTCAACGGATAAGTCTGAAACTTTACACACACACTGTTGCCATCTGGTGACCAAAATCTAAATTACCCTTAGACTCCTATCTGAATGTATGGCCTTTCTCTTGCATTTCAAAGTGGAAATATATATATTTTTAAAGAACACGTTTTTGTTGTTGTATTTGTTTGTATTATCCTTTACCCAATCTAATGTGTTATATTCTCCTACATTCTTTTCACATTTCCACAAACTTCAAAGTGTTTCCTTTCAAAATGTATCAAGAATATTCATATCCTTGCTTCAGGTCCTGAGCTTCAGGCAGTTAAGATTTGGGTATGTAATTTCAGGTGGAAATTGAAAAAAAAGGTCCTATCCTTCATATCCATACAGTGTTTTCAACTTAAATATTTGCATTGAGTATGTTCATTTATACAGTAATTATTATTCAACATGTTGTCACCTGGGATTTGAATGCACAAGCTCTTGGTTCACGTCACTCAGATCTTCCTGCTACGCAACCATGTCTGTGTTAGTTATCAGTTCGTTTGAACTTTTCTCTCATCATTCATTTGATTTACTTATTTCAGCAATTTAAGAGCTTTCTGTATAGTTGTCTAATGGTGGTGGGGCGTATTAACCTGTTTTAAAATCAAAGGAAATAAAAATCGTATTGGTCAGATTTGCAGATGTTATCACAGGTGCAGTGAAATGCTTGTGTTTCTATCGCCAACAGTGCAGTAATACCTACCAATAATTTTTTTTAAACAATACACACATAATACAGAAGAACACACACAATCTAGAAAAATTACAATTTTTTTCAATGATACTCCTGAATCCCTATGATCAATAAAAGGGTTTCTTGAGTGTACTTTTAACAGAGCTGAGATTTACTTCAAAGATCATTCACCCTATTGCTTACACCTATCAAGTTGTTTCAAATCTTCACAAGTGCCTAGAGCAAAGTGACTCCCCTAGCGGGTCTCAAATCCAGGCCATCAGCACCAATGAACAACACCCTAACCACTGTCGCAAGAAGTGATATATTTAGGGCATGTGCTTATTGGGCCAGTATAGTTAGGGTCTTGTCCAGAAGAAACCATAAACCCTCCTCCCTAGGCACTTTATAGGTGAAGCAATAGGGTGAATGCACTTTGAAGTAAATCTCAGCTCTGTTAAAATAAAATATTTGATTGATCATAGAGATTCAGGAGTATCATTGAACCAGGTTAATATGCCACACCAACATTAGACAAATAGAGAAAGCCCTTCATTTACTGAAATAAGTCAATAAAATCAATGATGAGAATAGTCAGATTAACTGATACCTGATATGGCCTTGGTGGCGTAGCAGGAAGATCGACGGACAGTAAACCAAGACGTTTGTGAGTTCAAATCCCAGGTGATGACATGCAGAATAATAATTACTGTATACATGCACAATGTAATCATCTATGTCAAATACAGTGTATGTAGGTGGAAAACACTGTATGTTAAAAGCACTGTGTGTGTATCCCTAACCTTGCCAACAGACAAAGAGCTATGAATGGATCAGTGGTTCACCAATCAGAGCCTTGCTTGGCAACAGTAATAAGACCTGATGTGTAATGAATTTTTCTTTGGGCATATAAATGTTCTCGCAATGTTCCCATGAAATGTGTCTAGAACGTTAATATATTATGTTCTGTGTATATTTGGTGATACGTTGATGGAATATTCTCTTAACCCACAAAAAACTGGACACATGAATGTTCTTGCAACATTCCCATGAAACGTATCTAGAACATGAATATCTTAAGTTCTGAGAACATGGTCCCACGTTCTGGGTAAATTCTATTTGATGTTAAGGGAATGGTCTCCTGGAAATGTTAATGACCTAATGAGACTCGAAAAGGAATGTTCTCTAAAGTTGTAAGAATGTCTGTTGTCAGCTGGGAAAAGCCGACTGCAAATTTAGTAGTATGCTTGTCAGGTTATTATTATGTTTTCATGCAATTCATAAACAATATAAAAAATAACACACCAAATAAAAAACAAATAGTTTGTTTATAAATAGTATATTGATCTATGGCTGTGTAAATGTATATAGCCATGTTGTGTCCATTGAATTAGGCTTACCAGATGATTGTACAGTAGGCTACACACACCACTATGCAAAACACGAAAGGTGCAGCACGAGGAAATCCAGCGCACGCCCGGATCCTGTTCATCTAACCCATGTGAGATAAAAAAGACTGCTCAGAAGTGAGTGATATACTGTAGGGGGACTGGTCGACAATTACATTGGTACAGTCGTGGACAAAAGTTTTGAGAATGACACAAATATAAATGTTCACAAAGTTTGCTGCTTCAGTGTCTTTAGATATTTTTGTCAGGTGTTACTATGGAATCATGAAGTATAATTACAAGCATTTCATAAGTGTCAAAGGCTTTTATTGACAATTACATGAAGTTGATGCAAAGAGTAAATATTTGCAGTGTTGCCCCTTCTTTTTCAAGACCTCTGCAATCTGCCCTGGCACGCTGTCAATTAACTTCTGGGCCACATCCTGACTGATGGCAGCCCATTCTTGCATAATCAATGCTTGGAGTTTGTCAGAATTTGTGGGTTTTTGTTTGTCCACCCGCCTCTTGAGGATTGACCACAAGTTCTCAATAGGATTAAGGTCTGGGGAGTTTCCTGGCCATGGACCCAAAATATCGATGTTTTGTTCCCCGAGCCACTTACTTATCACTTTTGTCTTATTGCAAGGTTCTCCATCATGCTGGAAAAAGCATTGTTCGTCACCAAACTGTTCCTGGATGGTTGGGAGAAGTTGCTCTCGGAGGATGTGTTGGTACCATTCTTTATTCATGGCTGTGTTCTTAGGCAAAATTGTGAGTGAGCCCACTCCCTTGGCTGAGAAGCAACCCCACACATGAATGGTCTCAGGATGCTTTACTGTTGGCATGATATTGGACTGATGGTAGCGCTCACCTTGTCTTCTCCAGACAAGCTTTTTTCCGGATGCCCCAAACAATCGGAAAGGGGATTCATCAGAGAAAATAACTTTACCCCAGTCCTCAGCAGTCCAATCCCTGTACCTTTTGCAGAATATCAGTCTGTCCCTGATGTTTTTCCTGGAGAGAAGTGGCTTCTTTGCTGCCCTTCTTGACACCAGGCCATCCTCCAAAAGTCTTCGCCTCACTGTGCGTGCAGATGCACTCACACCTGCCTGCTGCCATTCCTGAGCAAGTTCTGCACTGGTGGTGCCCTGATCCCGCAGCTGAATCAACTTTAGGAGACGGTCCTGCCACTTGCTGGACTTTCTTGGGCGCCCTGAAGCCTTCTTCACAACAATTGAACCGCTCTCCTTGAAGTTCTTGATGATCCGATAAATGGTTGATTTAGGTGCAATCTTACTGGCAGCAATATCCTTGCCTGTGAAACCCTTTTTGTGCAAAGCAATGATGACAGCACGTGATTCCTTGCAGGTAACCATGGTTGACAGAGGAAGAACAATGATTCCAAGCGCCACCCTCCTTTTGAAGCTACCAGTCTGTTATTCGAACTCAATCAGCATGACAGAGTGATCTCCAGCCTTGTCCTCGTCAACACTCACACCTGTGTTAACGAGAGAATCACTGACATGATGTCAGCTGGTCCTTTTGTAGCAGGGCTGAAATGCATTGGAAATGTTTTTGGGGGATTCAGTTCATTTGCATGGCAAAGAGAGACTGCAATTAATTGCAATTCATCTGATCACTCTTCATAACATTCTGGAGTATATGCAAATTGTCATCATACAAACTGAGGCAGTAGACATTGTGAAAATTATTATTTGGCCACGACTGTAGAAGCTTTGATCGTTTTTTTTTTTACAGATTTTTACAGATGGCTCCAAGCACCCAGATAGTTGTCGTACAGGAGCGAGCGTTTACATTCCTGAACTTGATGTGGAGATAGGCCTATGTTGAAGACTAATAGATTAACTGTCTGTATACTCAGTTCAACTGTTGACAATAGTAGCTGCCCTCCAGTGAGTGGAGGACGCTCAACCTGTCAGAATAGCAGGATGCTCAGATTCCCTGTCTGTATTGAATAGAATCTAATAGGAGGGACCTACTATTGGAGGCATTAATGTTATTATGGAGAATTGAGAGACTGGGTATATTAGTGCGATTCTGCTGGGTCCCAGTCCACTTGGGAGTGGGTGTAACAGATGTCCAGCGAAGACTGGTCTTGTCACCAGCGTAACAGATGTGATTGTACTTCATACAATCACGAAATAACTGAATGAGCAGGGAGTTAATGTGGCCATTACAATAAGAGCATGCTAGCTAACTCCATCTTACAGAAATAACATGCAAAAGCACATCCCACAATGCCCCCAATATCTAACTGCTATCATACACAACATACTATATATATATAAAATCAATTCAAATTGTAGTTGTCACATGCGCCGAATACAACAGGTGTAGTAGACCTTACAGTGAAATGCTTACTTACAAGCCTTTAACCAACAATGCGGTTTAAAGAAAAATACGTGTTAAGAAAGTATTTACAAAAATAAACTGAAGTAAAAAATAAATAACAGAGCAACAGTAAAATAACTGTAACGAGGCTATATACAGGGGGTGCAGGTACAGAGTTGATGTGCGGGTGCACAGGTTAGTCGAGGTAATTTAGGTAATATGTACATGTAGGTAAAGTGACTATGCATAGATAATAAACAATGCGCCTCTTCACTGCTGACGTTGAGACTGGTGTTTTGCGGGTACTATTTAATGAAGTTGCCAGTTGAGGACTTGTGAGGTGTCTGTTTCTCAAACTAGACACTCTAATGTACTTGTCCTCTTGCTCAGTTGTGCACTGGGGCCTCCCACTCCTCTTTCTATTCTGGTTAGAGCCAGTTTGCGCTGTTCTGTGAAGGGAGTAGTACACAGTGTTGTATGACTTCTTCAGTTTCTTGGCAATTTCTCACATGGAATAGCCTTCATTTCTCAGAGCAAGAATAGACTAACGAGTTTCAGAAGAAAGTTCTTTGTTTCTAGCCATTTTGAGCCTTTAAATCGAACCCACACCCACACGAGGTAAAATGGCGCCGGAAGAAATGGCAGCAGTTTTACGGGCGCCCAACCAATTGTACTATTATGTGTTTTTTTTTGCGTTATTTGTAACTTATTTTGTACATAATGTTTCTGCAACCGTATCTTACGGCAAAAAATAGCTACTAGATATCAGGACAGCGATCACTCACCTCGGATTAGACAAAGATTTTTTCTTCAACAAGCAAGACGCACAGGACATTCTCCAAACAACCGACAGAGCCAACATCCCCGTTATTTGCAAGAGAAAGAAACGCAGGTACAGGGGACACAGAGCGGGATGCCTCGTGAGGCCCCGCAGAAGGCGAGTGGGAAAGCTGCCGTTACCGTCAATATTACTCGCCAACGTGCAATCATTGGACAATAAATTAGACGAGGTACGATCACGAATATCCTACCAACGGGACATCAAAAACTGTAACATCCTATGTTTCACGGAATCGTGGCTGAATGACGACATGGATATTCAGCTAGCGGGATATACGCTGCACCGGCAAGATAGACGAGGTGGGGCGGACTGTGCATATTTGTAAACAACAGCTGGTGCACGAAATCTGAGGAAGTCTCTAGATTTTTCCAATCAGAGGGGAAAAAATTCTAGATCACCTGTACTCCATACACAGAGATGCGTACAAAGCTCTCCCAAGCCCTCCATTTGGTAAATCCTACCACAACTCTATCCTCCTGATTCCTGCTTACAAGCAAAAATTAAAGCAGGAAGCACCAGTGACTCAGTCTATAAAAAAGTGGTCAGATGAAACAGATGCTAAACTACAGGACTGTTTTGCTATCACAGGCTGGAACATGTTCCGGGATTCTTCCGATGGCATTGAGGAGTACACCACATCAGTCACTGGCTTTATCAATAAGTGCATCGAGGATGTCGTCCCCACAGTGACTGTACGTACATACCCCAACCAGAAGCCATGGATTACAGGCAACATTCACACTGAGCTAAAGGGCAGTGCTGCCACTTTCAAGGTGCGGGACTCTAACCAGGAAGCTTACAATAAATCCTGCTATGCCCTGCGACGAAACATCAAACAGGCAAAGCGTCAATACAAGATAAGATTGAATCATACTACTCCGGCTCCGAAGCTCGTCTTATGTGGCAGGGCTTGCAAACAATTACAGACTACAAAAGGAAGCACAGTTCCGAGCTGCCCGGTGACACGAGACTACCAGACGAGCTAAATCACTTCTATGCTCCCTTCGAGGCAAGCAGCACTGAGGCATGCATGAGCATCAGCTGTTCCGGACTCTCTGTAGCCGACGTGAGTAAGACCTTTAAACAGGTCAAAATACACAAGGCTGCGGGGCCAGATAGATTACCAGGACGTGTGCTCCGGGCATGTGCTGACCAACTGGCAGGTGTCTTCACTGACATTTTCAACATGTCCCTGATTGAGTCTATAATACCAACATGTTTCAAGCAGACCACCATAGTCCCTGTGCCCAAAAACACAAAGGCAACCTGCCTAAATGACTACAGACCCGTAGCACTCATGACCATAGCCATGAAGTGCTTTGAAAGGCTGGTAATGGCTCACATCAACACCATTATCCCAGAAACCCTAGACCCACTCCAATTTGCATACCGCCCAAACCGATCCACAGATGATGCAATCTCTATTGCACTCCACACTGCCCTTTCCCACCTGGACAAAAGGAACACTTATGTGAGAATGCTATTCATTGACTACAGCTCAGCGTTCAACACCATAGTACCCTCAAAGCTCATCACTATGCTAAGGATCCTGGGACTAAACACCTCCTTCTGCAACTGGATCCTGGACTTCCTGACAGGCCGCCCCCAGGTGGTGAGGGTAGGTAGAAAGACATCTGCCACACTGATCCTCAACACTGGAGCCCCCCAGGGGTGTGTGCTCAGGCCCCTCCTGTACTCCCTGTTCACCCACGACTGCATGGCCAGACACAACTCCAACACCATCATTTAGTTTGCAGACAACACAACAGTGGTAGGTCTGATCACCGACAACGACGAGACATCCTATAGGGAGGAGGTCAGAGACCTGGCCGGGTGGTGCCAGAATAACAACCTATCACTCAACGTAACTAAGACTAAGGAGATGATTGTGGACTACAGGAAAAAGAGGACCAAGTACGCCCCCATTCTCATCGACGGGGCTGTAGCGGAGCAGGTTGAGAGCTTCCAGCTTTGATGGTCCCCAAGAACACAGTGGCCTCCATCATTCTTAAATGGAAGAAGTTTGGAACCACCAAGACTCTTCCTAGAGCTGGCCAAACTGAGCAATCAGGGGAGAAGGGTCTTGGTCAGGGAGGTGAAGATGGGAGAACCTTCCAGAAGAACAACCATCTCTGCAGCACTCCACCAATCAGGCCTTTATGGTAGAGTGGCCAGAAGGAAGCCACTCCTCAGTAAAAGGCACATGACAGCCCGCTTGGAGTTTGCTAAAAGGCACTTAAAGACTTGAATGGAGCTATCGTCAGACAGGCTGAAATGCTGTGTTCCTTACAGGACATTCTGTCTCTACCCAGGGAGGGGAGAGACCTTGGGCTGGTATTAGATTGTTTAACAGGTGGCAGACAATGTGAGAAGGCTTGTGAACTGTATTGCCATTGTATCCGAGTGGAGGAAGGACATTTTAAAACCTATGACGTCATTTTTATTATATAACCTGATGTAAATTGTACTATGATCAGTACTCTCGAGAATAAACGCTATTGATTGATTGATTTTGAGACTGGTTTCTGTCCATTTTATGCAAATAAGTATCTTACAAATTCTTATGAATGGGCAGTGTTTTAATTGAATTGGTTGATGAACATATAGGAATTAAAAATTCCTTTAACAGAATGAATCTGAGGGGCAGTGTTTTTACAGCCAATGCCTGTTTGCCCGAGGCTGATGATATGCAGGTGTTTGTACACATGCATATACACAAGCTCTCATTCAAATGCACACATACAGACACACACACATGTAAATAGTGCCAGAAATGCACTCAAACATATAGTTGGCCTTGTTGTTATGATTTAGTTGGCCTTGATGTCCTTTGTTTTTTCCGTTTTCCTTTGTCTTTTTTCTCTTCATTTCATTTTCTTGGTTGTTGGTGCATTGGGGGGGGGGGGGGGTTCTGCGGGTTGGGGAATGGAATAATTTTTATTTGTTATAAAAACATTTCTTCGGAGAGGGGGGGGGGGACTGTGGGAGGGGTCTCGAATGGTTGAGGGACAGCTCTTGGGGAACTGTGGGGGGGGGATCTTGGAGGGTTCGAGTCTCCGTTTTTGGCCTTGTGAGAGATCTGTCGAAGTGCCCTTGAGCAGACATTCACAGAAGTAGCGACAGCATACACAATCATGCAAACGGAAAAAGTAGGCTACATTAGTCC
Source organism: Salvelinus namaycush (assembly GCF_016432855.1). Classification (NCBI taxonomy): domain Eukaryota; kingdom Metazoa; phylum Chordata; class Actinopteri; order Salmoniformes; family Salmonidae; genus Salvelinus; species Salvelinus namaycush. Next base: position 25,952,494 of record NC_052307.1, on the reverse strand, counting down.
TAGCGTTAACTGAGGAAAGATAGACGTAACAGAAGCGGTCATATTTAGATAACTCTCGGCTGACAGAAACCACAATATGAATTAGCTAATAGCAATTACTGTTTATAATTCATCACATCACGAGTGAGCTCAACATTGATCTAAATAATTGAGTAAAACACTTTCTAGAAATCGAAAGTAATCCAACGAGGGGTAGTTTCTGCGCGCCGCCATGTTTGTTTTTTCGTATCAACCAAAGATAATAAGAGTAGACAAGATGAATCTGGTCTGTTGACAGTATTAATGTTAAAGGGCCTGTGTCGTCTACAATCATTCACTTCCCTTCATTCACTTCCGGAAGTTTACTCGAAAGATGAGTGAACCAATCTTTCACCTCATAACATCTTTGGTCTGACAGAAGTGTACGTGACACCCAGAATGCCTTGTATATTGTCAACAAACATGGCGCAACACATAGCTGTAAAATAGCTCGACATTAGCTTATTATAATCAGTACAACCTTCAAATAAGTATTTTACACACATCATAGCTGTCTATTACAATCTATGCAATAATCGGAATGAATTGTTTGTCACCAGTACTTAAAAAATAAAACTAAATGTGACAAATAAAATTTGACATCAGATTTCAAATAGCCTAATTACGCCAAATAGCCTAATTAAATAATACCAATTTTGCTGGCGTAATTAGGCTATTTGAAATCAAATCAAATGTAAGGCAAGTCAGTTACGAACAAATTCTTATTTATAATGACGCCCTAGGAACAGTGGGTTAACTGCCTTGTTCAGGCGGCAGAAAAACAGATTTTTACCTTGTCAGCTTGAGGATTCGATCCAGCAACCTTTCAGTTACTGGCCCAACGCTCTAACCACTACGCTACCTGTCTCTCCACATGCACCGAATACAACAGGTGTAGACCTTACCGTGAAATGCTTACTTACAAGCTCTTAACCAACAATGCAGTTCAAGAAATAGAGTTGATAAAATATTTACTAAATAAACTAAAGTAAAAACATGTAATCAATCAATAGGTAACACAAGAAATGTACATAACAATAACGAGGCTATATACAGGGGGTACCGGTACCGAGTCAATGTGCAGGGGTACAGGTTAATCAAGGTAATTTGTAAAGTGACTGTGCATAGATAATAAACAGCGAGTAGCAGCAGCGGGGGGGGGGGGTATAAGCTGTTAAGGAGCCTTTTGGTCCTAGACTTGGTGCTCCGGTACCGCTTGCCATGCAGTAGCAGAGAGAACAGTCCATGACTTGGATGACTGGAGTCTTTGACAATTTTTTGGGCCTTCCTCTGACACCTCCGAGTATATAGGTCCTGGATGTCAGGAAGCTTGTCCCCAGTGATGTACTGGGCCGTACGCACTTCCCTCTGCGCCTTCCGGTCAGATGCCGAGCAGTTGCCATACCAGGCGGTAATGCAACCGGTCATGATGCTCTCGATGGTGCAGCTGTAGAACTTTTTAAGTATCTGGGGATCCATCACAATTATTTTCAGCCTCCTGGGGGGGGGGGAAAGGTGTTGTCGTGCCCTCTTCACATTGATATTGGTGTGTTTGGACCATGATAGTTAGTTGGTGATGTAGACACCAAGGAACTTGAAACTCTCGACCCACTCCACTTCAGCCCCGTCGATGTTAATGGGGTGTTACAGATACAGGTATCCTGTGTGTATTTCTTTTCTCTCCTTCTCCCCTACTCACAGGTGGCAATCATCATTCCCTAATCGGTCGCCAATCAGTCGCTAATCAGAAGACACACCTGCTCCTTTTCCCTTACCCAATCACATCCCCTTTCCCTTGGTTTAAAAGTATCCCAATCAGTTCTCTCTGGAGATCTCTCTTTTGTTTTTGCACCTACATGTCACTTTGTCCGTTATCCTGTGAGTATTGTATTGTTATGGTGTATGACTGTTTGTTGGTGGGAAAAGGTCATAACCAGACAAGTCGCCCATGGGCCTACATTACCCGTAGGAAAACAGTGTCTAAATAGCCTAGTTAGAACTGGGCGGACCACCCTCTGCATTTTTGGTTAGTTAGCTAGCTGTTCTTAAAGCTGTTCTTAAAGCAGGATAGACTAGCTTAGGGGTTTGTTTGGATATTTTATTATTTCTTTCCTTGGGTCGAGCTCAGCCCCTTTTTCCCACAGCTCAGCCCCTTTTTCCCCCAATTTACCGTGTGTTTGAAATAAACCTGAAGTGTTTGACGGTAGATTTAAGTTGTCTGTGGTTTTTTGTTCTCACTGGTGTGATTTGCATGAGATATATTACGGGTCTCATTTCCATCCCCCCTAGACTGCAGGGCAAAAGGGGTTCATAACAGGGGGCCTGTTCGGCCCTCTTCCTATAGTCCACGATTAACTTCTTTGTCTTGCTCACATTGAGGGAGATGTTGTCCTGGGACCATACTGCCAGGTCTCGGACCTCCTCTCTATAAGCTGTCTTATTGTCAGTGATCAGGCCTACCACTGTCAAAACTTAATGATCGTGTGAACAGGGAGTACAGGAGGGGACTAAGCACTACCCCTGAGGGGTCCCAGTGTTGAGAATCAGTGTGGCAGATGTGTGGTTGCCTACCCTTACCACCTGGGGGCGGCCCATCAGGAAGTCCATTTATCCAGCTGCAGAGGGAGGTGTTTAGTCCAAGGGTCCTTAGCTTAGTGATGCGCTTTGTGGGCACTATGGTGTTGAACGCTGAGCTGTAGTCAATGAACAGCATTCTCACATAGGTGTTCCTTTTGTCCAGGTGGGAAAGGGAAGTGTGGAGTCCGATTGAAATGAGGTAAAACAGATTTAAGTTTGCCTGCATTAAAGTCCATGGCCACTAGGACCACCGCTTCTGGATGAGCATACCTGACTACCTAGTTATTAAGTCTATGATTTGATAGAGCAGTGTGACTGAGCGATGGTAGGCACCAGCATGCTCGTAAGCATTCATTCAAACAGCACTTTCGTGCTTTTTGCCAGCAGCTCTTCGCAATGCATCAAGCATTGCGCTGTTTGACTTCAAGCCTATCAACTCCCGAGATTAGGCTGGTGTAACCGATGTGAAATGGTTAGCGGGGTGCGCGCTAATAGCGTTTCAAATGTCACTCGCTCTGAGACTTGAAGTAGTTGTTCCCCTTGCTCTGCATGGGTAACGCTGCTTCGAGGGTGGCTGTTGTCGATGTGTTCCTGGTTCGAGCCCAGGTAGCGGCGAGGGATGGAAGCTATACTGTTACACTGGCAATACTAAAGTGCCTATAAGAACATCCAATAGTCAAATGTATATGAAATACAAATCGTAGAGAGATAGTCCTATAATAACAACCTAAAACTTCTTAGGGAATATTGAAGACTCATGTTAAAAGGAACCACCAGCTTTCATATGTTCTGAGCAAGGAACTTAAACGTTAGCTGTCTTACATGGCACATATTGCACTTTTACTTTCTTCGCCAACACTGTTTTTGCATTATTTAAACCAAATTGAACATGTCTCATTTGAGGCTAAATTGATTTTATTTATGTATTATATTAAGTTAATAAGTGTTCATTCAGTATTGTTGTAATTGTCATTATTACAAATAATAAAAATTTGGCCGATTAATCGGTATCAGCTTTTTTTGGTCCACCAATAATCAGTATCGGTGTTAAAATCCTAATCGGTCGACCTCTAGTTGAGTCATTTGAATAGAGGCAGTGCAGATAGTGCTGATGACTGGTCCGTCCGAACCACGCATGAACAAGGGAACCTATATTCAGAGAGCCTGTTTGTCCTGCCCTTGGTGCAGGGCATGTGATGTCCATAGCCTCTTCATCGCAAAACTCCCTGATCTTCAAGATAAGTTTGTCTAGCTGTATCCCGTCCAGGTGGTGCTTGTACAGGCAGATCGTCTATGGGAGGAAGATTGTCAGCGTTGGAAACCTGGTCCCAACTGAGTCTGAATGCTCCTTGGCAGAGCATCGAAGCTGTAAAACAGGAAATAACAAAAATATTAGAAGACATTACAACCTTGCACAACATCAATGCACCTCCCAATTTTACATAAGAATAATCTCATGCAATGAAAATGATTTTCACCTGAAGAGCTGGTACTGCTTGATCTGTGGCAGTGGCCTGAAGTACGGAGTCAGGTGTTGTTACCAGCCATAGCTTTCCACCTGCACCGTACCATCCTCCAGTCCAACCAGCTGTGGGATGTTGACCCGTCACAGTGCTGTCCTTCACAACACCAGCAATCTCAGACAAAGTGTTCACTCTGGTCTTTCTGAAGCGCTGCTTGATGAGGTCAAAGCACCAGTCGGGGGCAAACTTGGTGTGGCCTGTGATCAGGAAGTGAAGGTCCAGATCATGGTGGAGCTAGTGCATGGTCCGCCAGGCACAATACCAGAGCACAAACTTGTTCTGGCCACTGTAGTTATCACAATTAGGGTCCACACGCGTTTCCCCAACTCTGTAGTTGATGACTGTGCTGCTGCCTTTGCTGGATGACATGCTTTCATCAATCAAGTAGTTGACTTGTGGTATTCCTTCACAGCAGACAAACAATCCACACCTGCGAGGAGTTATAAAGTAGATTGGACCTGGCTGCATAGGGTCAGAAGGATAGTGCACCTGCAAAGAACATTAAGACAAATTGCAATTAATTGTCTCATCCCTGTCATTCTGTCTTTACACAGTGAAATGCATTTGCCTGCCTCCCATATTATCTATTTATTATTTATGTTTTTTTGTGTGTATATCTATCTATGCCCTTAATCAGTATAAAGGAGGACATGTTGCTTACTTGTTGAGCAAAATTAAAGATGCAACGCATCCTGATGTCTGCTTCCTGGTTCAGTAGGGGCCCACAGAGACAACTGCAGGTCTTGATAGTCTTGCATTCAGCAACCACTTTCTGGTAGACAGACCGCTCACTCTGAACAAGCAGGAGATGCTGCTCTTGCTTCTTCCACTTGGCTGACTTAACAGCTTCTGGCAGATCTGAAGACCTGATAGTTGTTCCTCTGGCACTGCCAACACAGGTCTGTCCTCTGCTTAGTGCTTGAGATGTGGGGCAGCAATTTTCTCCACAGATTCCTTAAGGAAGACAGCCCGACTACACGTACCTCTGGAAAACAGACAAAATGCGAGATCAATAAAAGTAGTGCTAATTATGTTGGAGGTCAATTAAATAATCAAAATGTGGTGTTTATGCTTTACATACCAAGTGTTGTCATCGATTCTTTGTAGAGACACCACACCACTGCTTTTGTCACATGAGATGGCAGCAGCTTTCCACCAAAGTGTCTGTCCTGGGTGGCATCCTGGTAATACTATTGCATTAGCCTCTGCGTAGTTGTTGATGAAGTTCACCATTCGCAGCAAGTCCTCATGCTTCAGGTGTAACCAGCAAGCTTTCACTTGGAGTCTTTTGTTTAGACATGTAATGTTAGCTAGCTAAAAAAATTAACAAAAATCCCAATACATAGAGTAACGTTCGCAAACCAGCCATCTAACGTTAGCTAGTTAACGGCATGTTTTAACTTGGAGTCTTTTGTTTAGACATGTAACGTTTTTACCTAAATCAGGGATTTCCTCATCGTCTGATTCATTTTCAGAGTCCGAGAGAGTTAGCATGGCACGATCGTCCTCCAGAAAGTAGTCCATCACAACTTTTTCCCACTGACCTTAGTTGATCGCGCCTGATAAATTCAGGGCATAAATGTTATTGAGAGCAGTAGCAACATATTTGCAGTTCTCCATGGCTAATGTTATACAGTATCTTCCGAGAAGAAAAACTGCAGTAGAAAGGATAATCTAAACATTACGAGTAGCTCACTTTATAGACACAAGTGCAACACCGCAGACCAATCCAAACTCATCTCTCGGCATGTCCAGCCCACTCATTATCTCAGCCAATCATGGCTAGCTGGAAGGTTTGGTCTGCGACTGCTTTCTCTGTGGCTAAACCAATTTGGCTCGTAATTTAACCATTTTATTTTTATTTACAGATGACATAACGTTACAAGTTTGATATTAAGGCACATGAAAGTTCACATGTTCGAGAAGCCATTTCTGCCAAAAAACGCATTTTGATAAAAAAAAAAAAAATTATGTTCAAAAGGCTCTCCTGTGAAGTCTGATTTGCGACATATGCCTAGTTTCCGAATTGGGTCACATTTTAGAGGGATAGTTCAGCCAAATTAGTAATATATTTACATGTTGGTTTCTTGTAGACAAGGAGAGACTGCAATCCATCCTATGGCTACAGTAGCATTAATATTAGCATGTTCTAATGAAAAACTAATCTAATTCAATGTCCCCCAGTTAGCATACTCTAAATCCCATTCCCAAATAATCTCAAGGTAACTTCAAACCAAGTCATCGGGTTTTGAGTGTGTATTCAATTTTAAAATAATCGTGACTACACCTGACGTGTGATTTTTAAACATTTGTATCTCACCTAGGTCATGGGCCTAAGCCATATGACAATATGTAGAATTGCACGAAATTATCTTTAAAACTGATTTTTTTTATGGGTGAACCTCTAAACCCCCCGGCTAAGGGTGGTGTCAATGACATTCACAATAGAAAATATCACTCCAAGCTACCGGATCTTCAAAAAATAGCAGCACTGGTGATTGATTTACACACTCCAGTACAGTAGGTGGCGACATGCACCTCCAACCAACCGCCATAATATTATTGAAGTAGAAGAAGAATTCCGCGCACGTGATCCGCGAAAAACTCAAGTATGTCAGGTCTAGCAGTCATGGCGCTGTACTGCAGATAATGCTGACTTTTTTTTGTTGTTGACCAATGACGTAAGAAATCGCCACGGTTTTGCTTATTGAAGGGGTGCAGTCAATTTAAACGCAATTCTCTTGGTTTGGTGAACATCTAAAGAAGCAATCAGGTAATTTGAATAAGGCAACTATATTGAAAACGCATTGTCAGAGTCCTAGCTAGCTAGATAATGTAACCAGCATGCATTGCTGACATGTGTTGACAGTAACTCCTTGATTAACTGTTATACCAATGGCCTAACAAAAAGGCCCTGTAAAACTTGAAGAATTTGGTATCAAAGACAAACATTAAATGCGCGCTCTGTATTAGCCCATTATACTTTTAAGGAGCCTAACTTTACCCTTACTCCTTAATTAAGGTCCAAGGACCTTGTACGTTAGAGGTAGACTGGCTCTGGCAGCCAAATACTAAATATAAACGTAAATCGATTCTTTCAATTGCGTTACGGTTCTAGAAACATAACGCCATAGGCTGTGCGTGAGTTTCAAGTTTGGGGGAGTACATTTTCACCATAAAAATAAAGCATTCCATGTATCATCGCATTTGCTGACTTATGTAAAAGAGCCTACTATGCGTAATGTGATGAATATATTGGATCGTCATGATTTAGGCTAATAATATAACCCAATCACTGTTAGCAAAAAATACCTTTAAATGCATGGCTCAGTGCACGCCTTCATAAAGTATTCATACCCCTTGCCTTATTCCACATTTTGTTGTTACAGCATGAATTCCAAATGGATTAAATATTTATTTTCCTCACCCACCTACACACAATACCCTATAATGACAAAGTCAAAAAATAATTGTTGAATGTTTTGCAGATGTATTGAAAATAAAATACAGAAATATCTAATTTACATACGTATTCACACCCCTGAGTCAATTTGTAGATGCACATTTGGCTGTGATTAAAGCTATGAGTCTTTCTGGATAAATCTCCAAGAGTTTTCCACACCTGGATTGTGTTGCAATTCTTCAAGCTCTGTCAAATTGGTTCTTGATCATTGCTAGACAACCATTTTCAGGTCTTGCTATAGATTTTCAAATAGATTTAAATCAAAACTGTAACTCGGCCACTCAGGAACATTCACTGTTTTCTTGGCAAGCAACTCCGGTGTAGATTTGGCCTTGTGTGTTAGGTAATTGTCCTGCTGAAAGGTGAATTCATCTCCCAGTGGCTGATGGAAAGCACCTGTATCTTTGTTGTGACTGGGTGTATTGATGCACCATCCAAAGTGTTATTACACTGAACAAAAATATAACCTTAACATGCAACTATTTCAAAGATGTTGCAGTTCATATAAAGGAAATCAGTCAATTGAAATTAATTCATAAGGCCCTAATCTATGGATTTCAAATGACTGGGAATACAGATATGCATCTGTTGGCCACACAGATACCTTAAACTAAGTAGGGGCGTGAATCAGAAAACCAGTCATTTATTTGGTGTGACCACCATTTGCTTCATACAGTGCAACATATCTCATTCGTATAGAGTTGGTCAGGCTGTTGATTGTGGAATGTTGTTCCACTCCTCCTAAATGGCTGTGTGAAGTTGCTGAATATTGTCCGGAACTGGAACACGCTGTCGTACACGTTGATCCAGAGCATCCCAAACATGTTCAATCAGTGACATGTCTGGTGAGTATGCAGGCCATGGAAGAACTGGGACATTTTCAGCTTCCAGGAATTGTGTACAGATCCTTGCGACATGGGGTAAAACATGAGGTGATGTCGGCGGATGAATAGCATGACAATGGGCCTCAGGATCTCTTCACGGTATCTCTGTGCATTCAAATTGCCATGGGGGAAAAAATGCAATTGTGTGTTGTGTTGTCCGTAGCTTATGCCTGCCCATACCATAACCCCACCGCCACCATGGGGCACTCTGTTCACAACGTTGACATCAGCAAACCGCTCTCCCACACATCGCCATACACGCTGTTTGCCATCTGCCCAGTACAGTTGAAACAGGGATTCATCCGTGAAGGGCACACTTCTCTAGCGTGCCAGTGGCCATCGATGGTGAGCATTTGCCCACTGAAGTCGGTTACGACACCGAACTGCAGTCAGGTCAAGACCCTGGTGAGGACGAAGAGCACGCAGATGAGCTTCCCTGAGATGGTTTCTGGCAGTTTGTGAATAAATGTTTTGGTTGTGCAAACCCACAATTTCAGCAGCTGTCAGGGTGGCTTGTCTCAAACGATTCCGCAGGTGAAGGTCTCAAACGATTCCGCAGGTGAAGAAGTCGGATGTGGAGGTCCTGGTTTGTCGGGGTTACACATGGTCTGCGGTTGTAAGGCCGGTTGTACGTATTACCATATTCTCTAAAATGACGTTGGAGGCAGCATATTGTAGAGAAATGAACATTACATTCTCTGGCAACCGCTGTGGTGGACATTCCTACAGTCAGCATGCCAATTGCACGCTCCCTCACAGGGACATCTATTTTTTTTTTTTTTTTTTTTTTTTAAATTTATCCCCTTTTCTCCCCAATTTTCGTGGTATCCAATCGCTAGTAATTACTATCTTGTCTCATCGCTACAACTCCCGTACGGGCTCGGGAGAGACGAAGGTCGAAAGCCATGCGTCCTCCGAAGCACAACCCAACCAAGCCGCACTGCTTCTTTAACACAGCGCGCCTCCAACCCGGAAGCCAGCCGCACCAATGTGTCAGAGGAAACACCGTGCACCTGGCCCCCTTGGTTAGCGCGCACTGCGCCCGGCCCGCCACAGGAGTCGCTGGAGCGCGATGAGACAAGGATATCCCTACCGGCCAAACCCTCCCTAACCCGGACGACGCTAGCCCAATTGTGCGTCGCCCCACGGACCTCCCGGTCGCGGCCGGCTGCGACAGAGCCTGGGCGCGAACCCAGAGACTCTGGTGGCGCAGTTAGCACTGCGATGCAATGCCCTAGACCACTGCGCCACCTGGGAGGCCCCTACAGGGACATCTATGGCATTGTGGTGTTTGACTGGGTAATGATCAATCTTCCCACTAAGCGCGCAGCTCACCAGGGACTGCCACGTAGAGCAAAGAAGCAGGAGATTGAACTTCACTCAACTTTCTAGAGTTTTCCCCGTTACTTAACACTATCAACGTTTCCCTTTACTGTGGGAATTGTGATCGAATCAACGCAATATCAGCCACTTTCAATGCAACCTACTGAAAAAAATGGACTATGCAAGACTAAGTGTGTAAAACTAACTATGCAAGAGCTTTTGTTGTAGGCAGAGTGCATTGGAGTAGGATTCTATTGCATTGACAGGCACGACTCAGGCCCGTACTCTACACAGACCGGTGCGCCATAACCAATCAGAGCTGCAGTAGGCCTATATGCAAATAGACCATTGCCATATATGGATTTGTGCCATTCACTTTGAACTGGACTGTTTTACAGCATGAGCGGTCGTGGTTATGCGCTTGTTTTGAGATCAAAGCAAGAGCTGCATGTAGTCATGTGTGCACATTTGTTCATATTCTTTGCTAGTTAATGAGTTATTAGTCCAGTTATAGCTAATTTGTAGTCAGCAATGTGGGAGTGATTGCTTCCTACAAGAGCACAAAACATGTACATTCTATCCATCTTTGAAAAGCAAGTCAGGTAAAGAGCTTTTTTGTCTTAAAGGGGCAGTGTTAAAATCAAATCAAATTGTATTTGTCACATGCACCGAATACGACAGGTGTAGACCTTACCGTGAAATGCTTACTTACAAGCCCTTAACCAACAATGTAGTTCAAGAAATAGAGTTAATAAAATATGACTAAATAAACTAAAGTAAAAAATTAAATCAATCAATAGGTAACACAAGAAATGTACATAACAATAACGAGGCTATATACAGGGGGTATGGTACGAGTCAATGTGTGGGGGTACAGGTTAATCGAGGTAATTTGTAAAGTGACATAGATAATAAACAGCGAGTAGCAGCAGTGGGGAAGGGGGGAACACAATAAAATAACGAGGTTATTAACAGGGGATACCTGTTCTCTTGCCATAACTGATTTGACAGAGAAATATCAGGTAGATGGGATAGCCAGCTGCAGCCATAACCAAGCTATGCTAGATAGCTTCTGTCAGCTTGGCTAAACACAAGGTCAGCGCAGGCTTTAGCCTAAGCATAGAACTGAATTAGCTGACCAGCTTGAGATGGCGAGTCACACCATACCCAAACCGGACGCGCGCCATCGTGCGCAAATTAATTTTGTCCCCCCACACCAAACATGATCACGACACGCAGGTTGAAATGTCAAAACAAACTCTGAACCAATTATATTCATTTGGGGACAGGTCGAAAAGCATTAAACATTTATGCCAATTTTGCTAGCTATCTTGCAGTTGCTAGCTAATTTGTCCTGGGATATAAATGTTGAGTTATTTTACCTGAAATACACAAGGTCCTCTACTCCGACAATTAATCCACACATAAAACAGTCAACCGAATCGTTTCTAGTCATCTCTTCTCCTTCAGGCTTTTTCTTCTTTGGACTTTATATGGCGATTGGCATCTAACTTTCATAAAGGTGTATTACCATGATCGACCGACCTCCGTTCATCTTTCAATCATCCACGTGCCATCTCCTCATTGGTTATCTGCTTCTATAAACCAATGAGGGGATGGGAGAGGCAGGACTTGCACCGCGTTCAGCGTCACAAATAGAACTGACTTCTATTTTAGCGATTGGCAACGCAGACGCTCGTTGGCGAGCGCGAGCAGTGTGGGTGCAATGATTGACTAAAATGTATGTGTACATTTATTTTGCAACGCACGCGACGTGAGCGGTGTGGTCAGTGTCCTCAGCTTCTAAACTTTGTTCTTTCCATTGCAAAGCTAGCTTCGCTTACCTTGCTGTACTCACTACTGCCCTTGTGTGTATCTTTGCCATTCAATCACAACAAACATCAAACCACACCCCCAAGACAACTCTTGTTTGCCTGCAGTCTTGGCCTTTCTTAATGAACATTGATGGAAAAACGAGGCCAAATCAGGAAGTGCAGTTGCCCTTTAAAAAACTCGCCCGGCCAGAAGATACTATGGTCTATAGGCGCTAAAGATAGTAGCGTCTATGAATGGGTTACATGCATATACACTCCCCGTCATATTTATACTCCAACATTTTGGATGTTAGATACAATGTTTAATATGAGGCAACAGTATAGAACAGTGTTTCCCAACCCTGGTCCTCGAGTTGCCCCAACAGTACACATTTTTATTGTAACCCTGGACAAGCACACCTGATTCAACTTGTCAACTAATCATCAAGCCCTCAATGAGTTGAAGTTCTTTTTCCCCCCATAAGTATTTGGACAAATTCACTTAGTGTATTAAAAGTTTAGTATTTTGTCTCCTATTCTTAGCATGCAATGACTACATCAAGCTTGTGACTACGAACTTGTTGGATGCATTTGCAGTTTGTTTTAATTGTTTTGGATTATGTTTTGCTCAATAGGAACTGAATGGTAAATAATGTATTATAATTTTGGAGTCACTTTTATTGAAAATAAGAATAGAAGATGCTTCTGAACACTTCTACATTAATTTGGATGCTACCACAGTGGTTGCCTTAGGATTTTCTTCAGCAGCGGTGTCAAAGTTGGGGTGGTGAGCATGGCTAATGGCACAGTCTCCGACCAAAATTTGAGGCCCCCTCTTGGCAAAATGTTGTCGTTTTAAAGTTAATTTCCTTCAATTCAACACATTTTGCATGCTTTTAAATTATGTCAAAAAACATATATATATTTATATATACAGTGCATTTGTAAAGTATTCAGACCTCTTCACTTTTTCCACCTTTTATGTAACAGCCTTATTCTAAAATGGATTAAATTGTTTCCCCCCCACCCTCATCAGTTTACACACAACATTTTTGCAAATGTATTAAAAATAAAAAAAACATATCACATTTACATAAGTATTCAGACTAGGGATGCACTGTATATCGGTGAACATATCGGAATCGGCCGATATTAGCTAAAAATGCCAACATTGGTATCGGCCCGATGTCTAGTTTTTATTATTATTATTATTACTTTTTTTTTTTTACCCCCTTTTTCTCCCCCAATTTTCGTGGTATCCAATCGCTAGTAATTACTATCTTGTCTCATCGCTACAACTCCCGTACGGGCTCGGGAGAGACGAAGGTCGAAGCCATGCATCCCCCGAAGCACAACCCAACCAAGCCGCACTGCTTCTTAACACAGCGCGCCTCCAACCCGGGAAGCCAGCCGCACCAATGTGTCGGAGGAAACACCGTGCACCTGGCCCCCTCGGTTAGCGCGCACTGCGCCCGGCCCGCCACAGGAGTCGCTGGAGCGCGATGAGACAAGGATATCCCTACCGGCCAAACCCTCCCTAACCCGGACGACGCTAGGCCAATTGTGCGTCGCCCCACGGACCTCCCGGTCGCGGCCGGCTGCGACAGAGCCTGGGCGCGAACCCAGAGACTCTGGTGGCGCAGCTGGCGCTGCGATGCAGTGCCCTAGACCACTGCGCCACCCGGGAGGCCCCCGATGTCTAGTTTAACGCCGACGTTAAAAACCGATGTCAAAGATAGCGTGCATAGCTATATAATGTAGGTACATGCCGTAATGACGGCACGTACAATTTTGCATTACACGTGCAACACAGCATTCCTAACCTAGCCCACACAATGTTGACTGCTCGATCCACACAGCAGACAAGTCGAGCAGTCATTTGAAGAGTAAGATAATTTCAGCGAGACAACTCAAAGGCGAAATCCATTAAAGCCAAGATAATGGAATTCATTGCCCTTGACAATCAACCGTTCTCTGTCGTGGGTGATGTTGGCTTTCGCTGACTGGTCGAGCACCGGTACACTACCAAGTGCGCTATTTTTCAGATGTTTCCCTATCGGAGTTACACTGTAATAGCGTCACTGCTCTTAGCTTCACAACATACATACTATGGAACACCGTTTGGGTCTTTGCGTGTCAAAAAATATATAGTAGCACTGTCAAAGCTGTACAAAAAAGTCTGCAAACACTGGCCACGAACGATGTGTTTACAATACGGCGTTGGTAATAAAGCATCATTTGTTTGACCGCAACTTCTGGGGTAGCTAGCTTTAGCTTGTTACCTAGCTAGCACCATTACAACCAGCCTGAAAACAGTGACCAGTAGAAACTGCAGTCATTTTCATTGTTCTTAGCAATGATTTAGGAATCCTTGTAAGTAATTGTCGGAACTAGAAGCACAAGCATTTCGCTACACTCGCATTAACATCTGCTAACCATGTGTATGTGACAAATAAAATTTGATTTGATTTAGTATTAGCTAGGTTGCCACTTGTTGTTCGCCTATTGAAATTGAACTTCAGTTCATGAAAATAAATAGCTAGCCAGCTACTTAACCCTGTTGCCCAAACTAACATTATAAGCAGCCAGCTAGCTTGGTCTGGCTAGTGAGGCTCGACCGGACAGAGTTATGTGTTGTGAAGCTAGCCACAATAAGGATTAGGCACAATAGTTGACTTTGCGGTTAGCCTTCAAAATAAAAGTATGTCATTGACAGTGATGCAAATGAATACAAATAGTAGAATTATGCCATACTTTTATTTTGAAGGCTAACCGCAAAGTCCACTATTGTGGCTAGCTTCACACAGATGGGTCCGACCACCATTAATCAAATAAGAACTGTCTTATAAATTAGGGTTATTTTAGATGACACCTAACTATATAGCTAACTATACCTACTGAAACAGATTATGATGTGTATGTTTTTTGACACGCAAAGACCCAAACGGCGTTCCATAGAAATCCTGGTTGAGAATGAAATGACTGAACAACGAAACAGTACAGCAAGTAAGTGAAAGAAATAGGTTTTGATTTATGTTTTACTGGTAATGGGGACATATGTAAATGCCAACAAAATAACGTTTTGGATAGTGGGTGTGTCTGTGTAACCTTTATTTAACTAGGCAAGTCAGTTAAGAATAAATTCTTATTTACAATGACGGCCCGGACGACGCTGTGCCAATTGCGTGCCGCCCTAAGGGACTTCCAATCACGGCCAGATGTGATACAGCCTGGTTTTGAACCAGGGACTTTAGTGACACCTCTTCCACTGAGATGCAGTGCCTTAGAACGCAGCGTCCGCCTGTGTGTATGTTAACTATTTAACTGTACTAGAATATTTAAAATCACTAATTCAGACCCTTTACTCAGTACTTTGTTGAAGCACCTTTGGGTATGACGCTACAAGCTTGGCACACCTGTATTTGGGGAGTTTCTCACATTCTTCTCTGCAGATCCTCTCAAGCTCTCAGGTTGGATGGGGAGCGTCACTGCACAGCTATTTTCAGGTCTCTCCAGAGATGTTCGATCGGGTTCAAGTCCGGGCTCTGGCTGGGCCACTCAAGGACATTCAGAGACGTGTCCCGAAGCCACTACTGCGTTGTCTTTGCTGTATGCTTAGGGTCGTTGTCCTGTTGGAAGGTGAACCTTCGCCCCAGTCTGAGGTCCTGAGCACTCTGGAGCAGGTTTTCATCAAAGATCTCTCTGTACTTTGCTCCGTTCATCTTTCCCTCGATCCTGACTAGTCTCTCAGTCCATGCCGCTGAAAAACATCCCCACAGCATGATGCTGCCACCACCATTCTTCACTGTAGGGATGGTGCCAGGTTTCCTCCAGACGTGACACTTGGCATTCAGGCCAAAGAGTTCAATCTTGGTTTCATCAGACCAGAGAATCTTGTTTCTCATGGTCTGAAAGTCCTTTTGGTGCTTTTTGGCAATCTCCAAGTGGGCTGTCAGGTGCCTTTTTACTGAGGAGTGGCTTCCGTCTGGTCACTCTACCATAAAGGCCTGATTGGTGGAGTGTGCAGAGATGGTTGTCTTTCTGGAAGGCTCTCCTATCTCCACAGAGAAACTCCCCACAGAGGAGCTCTGTCAGAGTGACCATCAGGTTCTTGTTCACCTCCCTGACCAAGGCCCTTCTCTCCCAATTGCTCAGTTTGGCTGGGTGGCCAGCTCTAGGAAGAGTGTTGGTGGTTCCAAACTTCTTCCATTTATAAATTATGGCGGCCACTGTGTTCTTGGTGACCTTCAATGCTGCAGAGTTTTTTTTATACCCTTCCCCAGATTTGTGCCTCGACACAATCCTGTCTCGGAGCTCTACGGACAATTCCTTCGACCTCAGACGTTGCTCCACTTTTATCAAGGTGCCCAATGTGTGCCATGAAAACGCACCCCACACCACCACCACCAGCCTGCAACGTCTACACACAACATGATGGATGCATGTATTGTGGTTTTCGCCATACCCTTGTCCTCCCATCAGCGTAAAACAGCAGGATCCAGGATTCCTCAGTCCAGGCAGTGTTTTTGTTTTCATTCCTTAGCCCACTGCAGCCGCAGTTTCAGCAAAAAAACAAGAAAGAAGTGGAACTCTGGAAAGTCATCGGCTGCCATACCCCATTTGTGTCAATGTATGACGAGTTGTGCATTCTTTTATGGGTCTTTGGGCACCAATGTTGTACTGGACTGTTGCTCTGCACAAGTCAGCCTCCTTTGTCCTTTTTCATCAGTGAACTGTTTTTCGACCACTGGTCTTGATTGATTTAACAGGTGACATCAATAATGGAGCATAGCTTTATCCCGCATTCACCTGATCAGTCTGTCATGGAAAGAGTTTTGTTTTGTACACTGTGTACATCATGTAACAGCAGCCTTCCCTCTCTTCACTAGAAGAGGGGGTGTAACAGGGATCAGACCAACACGCAGCGTAGCCAGTGCTCAACATGTTTAATACGAACGATAAACGTGAACACTTAACAAATACAAAATAATAAATGTGGCAAACCGATACAGTCCTAGCTGGTGCATAGAAAACACAAAGACAGGAAACAACCACCCACAAATCCCCAACACAAAACAAGCCACCTATATATGATTCCCAATCAGGGACAACGATTGACAGCTGCCTCTGATTGAGAACCATATTAGGCCGAACACAGAAACAGACAAACTAGACACACAACAGAATGCCCACCCAGCTCACGTCCTGACCAACACTGAAACAAGCACAACACACAAGAACTATGGTCAGAACGTGACACATCATTGGTTTTGCCAAGGGCCGAGAAGATTTTTACAGTTTGAGCTAGTTTCCTGCAATCCTACACATTTGTCATGAGGTTGAGAGAAAATGTGCAGTTTTAGAGCCAAATTTTCTGAAATTCTATATCTGAGTGACTCAAATATAATAACAAAATCAATGGGGCCTCATGCCATGACATTTTGGGAATTTTAGATTCTCCCTGACAGTCTAGTTTTTTTATTTTGGTGATTGTAGGTTCTCAAAGATCTTATTGAAAATTAATTAGCTCCAATATATTTTCTACTTTATATTTGGTTTGAGTCGTTTAAGTTTACACTGAATGTGTTACCATCCGAGTGGCCCGCCACTGCTAAATTAATATAGGGGAAACAATGTACCATGATTATGAATAATTATGAATGAATCCAGAATAATGATGAATGACAAAGTAAAGAACAATGATCGTACCCCCTAAAATATTGTGACCTCCACTGTTTTTGGCATTGGTGAGCGGATATCATTTTTGGGGGGGGGGGGGGGGGGGGGGGGGGGGGGCATGATCTTCAGATAAAAGGTGACATTCTGTACTATCGCCTGATATGAAACATTTGATCTCAAATCCAAAATGCTGGAGTATAGAGCCAAATCTACACATTTTTAGCTTAACTATCCACATAAATACAGAGGGGAGTGTAGGTGTTCTTTTGAAGACTTCTTGAATAAAGGTGTGTGGATAGTTGTCATCTGTTTTTAGCTTTTCAAATAAGTTATTTCTAATTGCTTTGTCCAGGATGGCTGAGCCAGGCTCAAGCAACCCTGGTGGCCCATCTCACACTCCGGCAACGCCCGGAGGGAGTGGCAGGGGTTTGGTGATGGGACGCCGGCTACCTGCTACTATCTCCCCTGGCCGTCTCCCTTCCATGCGCTCCAGAGACCTCACCCTGGGAGGTGTGAAAAAGGTAGGCTCAGTGAATTGTATACAGTGTTTGTAATGGTCTATCACCACAACTTTTGTATTTGTTTAACAAAGTAAATCTTGACTTCCATGTTTTATCTTTCAGAAAACTTTCACCCCTAACATTATTGGCCGCAAAGCTAAAGAAGAGTAAGTTCAGTTGTTCAGTCTGTGACGATATATGAAGCTCTTCCTTTGTCCTTGGTGGAACGAGAAATTGCCAAGAAACTGAAGATGTCGTACAACGCTGTGTACTGCTCCCTTCACAAAACAGTGCAAACTGGCCCTAACCAGAATAGAAAGAGGAGTGGGAGGCCCCGGTGCACAACTGAGCAAGAGTACAAGTACATTATGACTCCGGGATGCTGGCCTTCTAGGCAGAGTTCCTCTGTCCAGTGTCTGTTCTTTTGCCCATCTGAATCTTTTCTTTTTATTGGCCAGTCAGAGATATGGCTTTTTCTTTGCAACTCTGCCTAGAAGGCCAGAATCCCGGAGTTGCCTCTTCACTGTTGACGTTGAGACTGGTGTTTTGCGGGTACTATTTAAAGATGCTGCCAGTTGAGAACTTGTGAGGCGTCTGTTTCTCAAACTACACACACTAATGTACTTGTCCTCTTGCTCAGTTGTGCACCGGGGCCTCCCACTCTTTCTATTCTGGTTAGAGACAGTTTGCTCTGTTCTGTGAAGGGAGTAGTACACAGCGTTGTACGACATCTTCAGTTTCTTGGCAATTTTGCATGGAATAGCCTTAATTTCTCAGAACAAGAATAGCCTGACCAGTTTCAGAAGAAAGTTCTTTGTTTCTGGCCATTTTGAGCCTTTAATCGAACTCACAAATGTTGATGCTCCTGATACTCAACTAGTCTAAAGAAGGACAGTTTTATTGCTTCTTTAATCAGAACAACAGATTTTAGCTGTGCTAACATAATTGCAAGAGGGTTTTCTAATGATCAATTAGCCTTTTAAAATTATAAACTTGGATTAGGTAACACAACGTGCCATTTGAACACAGGAGTTATGGTTGCTGATAATGGGTATCTGTACACCTATGTAGATATTCCATTAAAAAAATCAGCCGTTTACAGCTACAATAGTCATTTACAACATGAACAATGTCTACACTGTATTTCTGATCAATTTGATGTTACTTTAATAGACTTTTCTTTAGCTTTTCTTTAAAAAACAAGGACTTTTCTAAGTGACCCCAAACTTTTGAACGGTAGTATGTGTGTGTGTGTGTGTATATATGTATGTATGTGTATATATATATAGTTGAAGTCAGAAGTTTACATACACCTTAGCCAAATACATTTAAACTCAGTTTTTCACAATTCCTGACACTGGCTTAAGCAGTGTCCCCCTGCTTAAGCCAGTACATGTCCAGGCCTGTCTGAAGTTTGCTAGAGAGCATTTGGATGATCCAGAAGAAGTTTGGGAGAATGTCATATGGTCAGATGAAACCAAAATAGAACTTTTTGGTAAAAACCCAACTCGTCGTGTTTGGAGGACAAAGAATGCTGAGTTGCATCCAAAGAACACCATACCTACTGTGAAGCATGGGGGTGGAAACATCATGCTTTGGGGCCTTTTTTCTGCAAAGGGACCAGGACGACTGATCCGTGTAAAGGAAAGAATGAATGGGGCCATGTATCGTGAGATTTTGAGTGAAAACCTCCTTCCATCAGCAAGGGCATTGAAGATGAAACGTGGCTGGGTCTTTCAGCATGACAATGATCCCAAACACACCGCCCGGGCAACGGAGTGGCTTCGTAAGAAGCATTTCAAGGTCCTGGAGTGGCCTAGCCAGTCTCCAGATCTCAACCCCATAGAAAATCTTTGGAGGGAGTTGAAAGTCCGTGTTGCCCAGCAACAGCCCCAAAACATCACTGCTCTAGAGGAGATCTGCATGGAGGAATGGGCCAAAATACCAGCAACAGTGTGTGAAAACCTTGTGAAGACTTACAGAAAACGTTTGACCTCTGTCATTGCCAACAAAGGGTATATAACAAAGTATTGAGATTAACTTTTGTTATTGACCAAATACTTATTTTCCACCATAATTTGCAAATAAATTCATTAAAAATCCTACAATGTGATTTTCTGGATTTCTTTCCCTCATTTTGTCTGTCATAGTTGAAGTGTACCTATGATGAAAATTACAGGCCTCTCTCATCTTTTTAAGTGGGAGAACTTGCACAATTGGTGGCTGACTAAATAGTTTTTTGCCCCACTGTAGATACACACACAGATCTCAAGATGAATGCGCTAGCTGCAAGTCTGCTAAGTGACAAATTGAAATACAATGCATGATTCTGAAATGTTTTCCAGCACATACTGGATCTTAGGAATGACCATATGTTGAGAGTTTGACTTTCTTCTACCTTAGGCAGAAGGTTGAGGGTGGACAAAGGAGGGAGAGGAGGGAGAACGATCGGGGTCGTGAGCGAGGTGGTAGGGGCGGTCGGGGCCGGGGACGTCCAGAGGTCATCCAGTCCCACTCCATCTTTGAGCAGGGGCCTGCAGAGATAACGATTAAGAAAAGAGGTATGGCTGGGTCATTCATTCAGCTGTGATTCCATTACATGTTATATGGTGTAATATTTTGTGTAGACCATATTGATGTATCATGATTTGTGTTTTAAGCCATGAGTTTCTTCCTGTGCTCCAATCAGGTGGCTATGAAGGTGAAAGAGATGCACCAAGTGTGGGTCCTTCACCCATCATCAACATCAAGAAGGAGAAGAGGGAGACAGAGGAAGAGACCAAAGAAATTTTGCGCGCTCTTGAACGAGACAATGTGAGTCCTCCATGTACCCGTGTCTTATCATGCTGTCGGCCTGTGCATTTATGATCTAGTTCCTTGCACACTTACTTAAAAGTAATTTTCAACTAATTTCCACCAGTTCCTGGATGACCCTCACCTACGGAGTGATGTAAGGAGCTGTCCTGTCCAGCTGCCCCTGGCTGTGTCAGGGTGGGGATTCAAGGAGGAAAGTGATGTGACAGCCTCCTCCAAACCAGACAAGACTGAAGAGGATAGTGAGGCCATGGACGGCACAAATGCACTCAAAGGTAACAATAATCCATGTCAGTTAAAAGGAAACAAAATGGCAACACAATGGGCTCCAACTGTCTAGCCATGTGTCTCCCTCCCTCTTCAGTGAAACAGGAGCCAGAAGATGCGCCAGAGGTAAAGAAGATGGAACCCACTTTCAGACCACCTCCTCTCCCTGAGCCTGAAGTTTTACCTGAGCTGCTGGAGAGCTGGAGTCAGACCAAAGAAGAGGAGCTGTTCTTCATTCAGCTCCCTGACTCCCTACCAGGGCAGCCGCCCACCCAAGAGGTCAGGCCAGTGAAGACAGAGATGCAGTCGGAGGATGGACAGTCCATGCTTTTGAAAACGGAATCTCAAGTAGGTATTTAAATATGTGGTTCAGAGAGCAAGACTACTGTGTATACGATCAGTTTGCATGTCTGTCCTCTGTGGAATAGGAGGAGCAGCAGGAGGAAAACAGTTGTCATCTGAGGGACCTGCAGGAGGGTCTGGTTGGACGGCTGCTGGTGCGGAAGTCTGGTCGGGTTCAGCTCATACTGGGGCATGTCACACTAGATGTGGCTCTGGGAACCTCGTGTGCTTTCCTCCAGGTCAGAGAACAACCTTTGGCTGCTCATAGTTGGTTAAAATCATATGATGCACACCAGATGATATCAGTCTCAGGATGATGTCACTGGAAATAATTATCTTCCATCTTTTTTACTACAAAACATAGAAACCTGCCGTTTTCATGTTGATGTTGGGGGTGGTGCTGATGTTCTTTCAACTTGATGTTGAAAGAAGTTGAATTTCCCTTTAAATCTTCACTTCTCTGTAGTTTTATAGTTGTACAGTATGTAAACATATACATATTATTTTATGTTTGTCTTGTATGTCATTGTCTGACAAGCCCCCCCCCTCTCTAATTCCATTAGGAGCTGGTGTCAGTTGGAACAGGAGAGGGCCGGACTGGTGACTTGTCAGTGCTGGGACACATCAAACACAAATTGGTCTGCTCTCCAGACTTTGAAGCCCTGTTGGAGAACAGAGTGTGACGAAGCATTAGGCAATTTCTACACTACAGTGGGGACCTAATCCAGAAAGACACACAGACCATGCAGTGCTGTATCAGGTCTATAAGGACAGTAGTACCACAAGCAGACAACACCCAGCTTTTTTCAGGTGTCCATTGTGGTTAATTGGTCCTGGAAAGTTGCAGAATGTGTAATAGAAAGTCAGATCTCCTACCACTATTTTGTATGAATAGAGAGCTTGTTTACAGAACATTGTATTTATTTTTCTCTCTGCAGAAAGTGATGGGAGAATATATTTTGAGATGTGTTCTAAAAAAGATGTGCTATGTGACTCCAATAAATGGAAGGTACAGTATTCTCTTCATGAATGAGCCAAATTCCAAATGTCCTATTCAAGTGTTATAAGCAGATCATACTATCAGGTCTATGCTCGTGAGGGATAAGTGGGAAAAGTAATATTGCCCCTGTAGTATCCTGTAAACACATACCTAAATTACTGGATGTAAGATTACATTTTACTTGGATGTAAGATGAATAAAAAGAACAAAGAAAAGTTCCTGTGTGCTTTATGTATTCTTCAGACCCCTTGACTTTTTCCATATTTTACGTTACAGCCTTATAATAAAATGGATTAAATCCAAAATGTTCCTCATCAATCTACACACAATACCCCATAATAAAAATAGCAAATTTACTAAAAAGATAATTCATTAAAAATAATAAACAGATACCTTATTTACATAAGTATTCAGACCCTTTGCTATGAGACTTGAAATTGAGCTCAGGTTCATCCTGTTTCCATTGAACCTCCTTGATGTTTCTACAACTTGATTGGAGTCCACCTGTGGTAAATTCAATGATTGGACATGATTAGGAAAGACACACACCTGTCTATATAAGATCCCACAGTTGACAGTGCATGTCAGAACAAAACCAAGCCATGAGGTCGAAGGAATTGTCCGTAGAGCTCAGAGACAGGATTGTGTCGAGGCACAAATCTGGGGAAGGGTACCTGCAGCATGGAAGGTCCCCAAGAACACAGTGGCCTCAATTATTCTTAAATGGAAGAAGTTGGAACCACCAAGACTCTTCCTAGAGCTGGCCGCCCGGCCAAACTGAGCATTCGGGGGAGAAGGGCCTTGGTCAGGGAGGTGACCAAGAACCCGATGGTCACTCTGACAGAGCTCCAGAGTTCCTCTGTGGAGATGGGAGAACCTTCCAGAAGGACAACCATCTCTGCAGCACTCCACCAATCAAGCCTTTATGGTTGAGTGGCCGGACGGAAGCCACTACTCAGTAAAAGGCACATGACAGCCTGCTTGGAGTTTGCCAAAAGGCACCTAAAGGACTCTCAGACGATGAGAAACAAGATTCTCTGGTCTGATGAAACCAAGATTGAACTCTTTGGCCTGAATGCCAAGCGTCACATCTGGAGGAAACCAGGCACTGCTCATCACCTGGCAATACCATACCTACAGTGAAGCAGGGTGGTGGCAGCATCATGCTGTGCGAATATTTCTCAGTGGCAGGGACTGGGAGACTAGTCAGGATCTAGGGAAAGATGAACGGAGCAAAGTACAGAGAGATCCTTGATGAAAACCTCCTCCAGAGGACTCAGGACCTCAGACTGGGGCTACACTCGCATTAACATCTGCTAATAAATCAAATTTGATTTGAGGTTCACCTTCCAACAGGACAACGGCCATAAGCACACAGCCAAGACAACGCAGTAGTGTCTTCGGGACAAGTCTCAATGTCCTTGAGTGGCCCAGCTAGAGCCCGGACTTGAAACCGATCAAACATCTCTGGAAAGACCTGAAAATAGCTGTGTAGCGACGCTCCCCATCCAACCTGACAGAGCTTGAGAGGATCTGCAGAGAAGAATGGGAGAAATTCCCCATATACAGGTGTGCCAAGCTTGTAGTGTCATACCCAAGAAGACTCGAAGTTGTAATCACTGCCAAAGGTGCTTCAACAAAGTACTGAGTAAAGGGTCTGAATACTTATGTAAACGTGATATTTCCGTTTTATTTTTTTTATACTATTGCAAAAATTAAAAAAAAACGGTTTGCTTTGGCATTATGGGGTATTGTGTGTAGATTGAGAGAGGGGGAATTATTTTTTAAATACATTTTAAAGTAAGGCTGTAATGTAACAAAGTGAAAAAAGTCAAGGGGTCTGAATACTTTCTGAATGCACTGTAGGTTGGTCATCTAGGTTTGTATCTGTAGACTTTCCATCACCATGGAGAAAAACGATGCACAATACAGTCATTGAGTACATTGAGACATTAAGTGCTTTGTGACGTAGCTCAGTTAGTAGAGCAGGGCGCTTGCAATGCTTAGGGTTGTGTTTTTCAATTCCCATGGGGGACCATTACGAAAAATGTGTGCATTCACCGCTGTGAATAAGAGCAACTACTAAAATGAAACAGGAATTAATAAACCATTTCAGTTTCACATATAAATAAGTTGCATTTGCAAAGTATTTCAAGAAACTGGAAAACATATCAAGCAAGTATTTATATATTCCACAAGTATTGTCAGACTCAAATTTCAAATCCTGGTAAACACTCAAATACATTTAGTTTACATTTTTTTCAGAAAAGTTGTGCACTGGGCCCAGACCAATATAGACATCATCGGCATTGCAAAGAAGTTGCAGCCCTCCCACCCCCAAACTACTTCCCGCGGCTATTTGGTCAGCTCTTGTGCTATGTGGTCACCTCTTGTCTTCCATAAAAAGGCGCTCATATGGCCATGTGGGAACACTAACTGTATCAAGGTGTATATCAATTTAACCTTTTGTTTTTTAGAAAATTATTTCTCTCTGATATGAAAGATCATTATGCCTCCAAAACCGTACCGTAAGCGACGCGTGCTAATGTTAAATTTGAGAATATCGAGGCTCTTAATTAACAAATCTCCCCCATACAGAAGACGCCTTCGTCCAATGACTCTTCTGTGTATTGTAATGGAACTCACTCATCCACTTGTTATACTTGATAATTTTTTTTGTGTAATCCATATATTTTCAACTGTAAATCATGATGTGAGATTAGGATTTATATTGAGTCTAGCGTGGATTGCTTTAACTAGCTAAATCAGATGTATGATTAACGTTACCCTCAATATTGGACCTACTGTTACGCATTGCAAATGTGTCTTTTGTGGTCAGTACTCAGCCATGTTTCAGTGTTTCCACGTCCCACCACCAGATGTCAGTTTAGAGACAAGGAGGGAGGGTGTTTTTGTTCTTGCTGATAAACACGAGACACCAAAACCAACGAGATTATCGCAGGAACATCTGATGCGCAGCATCATAGTTCGTCCAGAAATACTTTCATCACGTTGCATCCACGCAACTATCCGATAGCCACCGGGTGGAGACAACAATGTGAGAGGTCCGACACAAAGCGATACAAAGACGGCTAACATCGTTGCTGATCGAACAGCCTTGGGTACCAGTGAGTATATTCATGTAACTAAACACGTTTCAGTTAATTGTTCGTATCGTGTCAACGTCGTCTTCCATTATAGAAAGCTAACGTTAGCTAGCTAGCACTCAAAACCCGACAGTTTAATACTAGCCTAGCTAGTTGGCTTGCCAGCTAGTAGTGTGATGTTGATATATGGGGATGGATGCATGAATCGTGACACATTACTGTAGCTAGCAACTCTGTAAAATCTTAAAGCCTATCTGTTACTAATGACAATTTTTTTGTTAAATGTACCTGCATCATTTTATCGATTATCATACGGTACAATAGCCCTCTATTTCTACACCCAAAATAATGTAATTATACTGTAAATAGCCAGCCAGCCTAGCTAGCTATCTAGCTTTCCTGGCTAGCTATAACACCAGAAACGGCTGGTTAGCTGTACGTTAGTCTGATTTGATCTGGCTGTGTAATACACAATTAATTGGTATGTAACTACAGCCTGAAACGAATACCTGTAAAATCGTGTAAATATTCATACAAGCCATAATGTTAAATACAATTACATTTAAACTTACTATATCGGTTGTCTGTGCGGTTTGTCTGAAATTTCAAACAATATCCATAGGAAAGTAAACTTTTAGAGAGCATATAGGTATAATGGTTCGGTTAGGCACTGAGGTAAAATTTGTTTTATATTTGGATATTCGGTACTCTCTCTTCGACAGCTATTGAACCAAGCATGACAATGAACATTTTATATTCGGAATCGGGGGAGAATGGAGAACAATCTACACATTTTTTATGTCCATAAAAAAAAAAAAAAATCGGATTTCAAACTTTATTAAAGGTGCACTATGCAGAAGTCGCTCCTCCATTACCTGGTTCCTAGAATTCTAATAGTTTGCCTAATTTCAGTTTGTGACGAAACAAGCAAGTATAGTGTAGATAATCATTGTACCATATAAACCATTGTGAAATATATTTTCCATAAACAAAAATATTTTATTTTCAGCTGTTTGAATCTAGTGTACAAAACTGGAAGTAGAACAAAACTTAAGAACAGGAAGCATAGAACCGCGCACATAGAACATATCTACCACTTATTATGCTTGCGTTCAATGAGTGACTGATCTACCACACATTTCTATATGAATTTGGTCATGTTGCCCAAAGATGTACATATGGCAGTTTTTATTATTATAATTTTTTCCCAAAAAAGTGTAGATAGTTCTCCATCCTCCCCTGATTTAAAATATACTGTTTTCATTGTTATGGAATGCTTGGTTCAATAGTCATTGAGGAGATAACCAAATATACAATATAAAACACATTTTACCTAGGTGCAGAACCAAATTCACACTTAGTTACTGCGTTTTGCATTTGTAGGGCATTACACACGATACCCCATAATGTGGTGGAATTTTGTTTTTCGAAATTTGTACAAATTAAGCTGAAATGTCTTGAGTCAATAAGTATTCAACCCCTTTGTTTATGGCAAGCCTAAATATGTTTAGGATAAAAAATGTGCTTAACAATTCACATAATACACTATATATACAAAAGTATGTGGATTCGGCTATTTCAGCCACACCTGTTGCTGACAGGTGTATAAAACCGAGCACACAGCCATGCAATCTCCATAGACAAACATTGGCAGTAGAATGTCCTCACTAAAGAGCTCAGTGACTTTCAACGTGGCACCGCAAGTGCTGTTATTGTGACGTGGAAATGTCTCGGAGCAACAACGGCACAGCTGCGGAGTGGTAGGCCACACAAGCTCACAGAATGGGACCACCGAGTATTGAAGTGCATAGCACGTAAAAATAGTCTGTCCTCGGTTGCAACACTCACTACTGAATTCCAAACTGCCTTTGGAAGCAACGTCAGAGTTTTATGGTGCTTTCAAAACAAATGGGAACTTGGAAAAATACAAGGTGAAATCATGACGTCAGTGATCTTTAGGTCGGAAAGTCGGAGCTCTACAGTCGTGTCCAAAACTTTTGAGAATGACACAAATATTAATTTTCACAAAGTCTGCTGCTTCAGTGTCTAGATATTTTTGTCAGATGTTACTATGGAATACTGAAGTATAATTACAAGCATTTCATAAGTGTCAAAGGCTTTTATATGCTTGGAGTTTGTCAGAATTTGTGGGTTTTTGTTTGTCCACCCGCCTCTTGAGGATTGACCACAAGTTCTCAATGGGATTAAGGTCTGGGGAGTTTCCTGGCCATGGACCCAAAATATCGATGTTTTGTTCCCCGAGCCACTTAGTTATCACTTTTGCCTTATGGCAAGGTTCTCCATCATGCTGGAAAAGGCATTGTTCTTCACCAAACTGTTCCTGGATGGTTGGGAGAAGTTGCTCTCGGAGGATGTGTTGGTACCATTCTTTATTCATGGCTGTGTTCTTAGGCAAAATTGTGAGTGAGCCCACTCCCTTGGCTGAGAAGCAACCCCACACGTGAATGATCTCAGGATGCTTTATTGTTGGCATGACACAGGACTGATGGTAGCGCTCACCTTGTCTTCTCCGGACAAGCTTTTTTCCGGATGCCCCAAACAATCAGAAAGGGGATTCATCAGAGAAAATGACTTTACCCCAGTCCTCAGCAGTCCAATCCCTGTACCTTTTTGCAGAATATCAGTCTGTCCCTGATGTTTTACCTGAAGAGAAGTGCCCTTCTTGACACCAGGCCATCCTCCAAACCATCCTCCTCACTCTGCGTGCAGATGCACTCACACCTGCCTGCTGCCATTCCTTAGCAAGCTCTGTACTGGTGGTGCCCCGATCCCGCAGCTGAATCAACTTTAGGAGACGGTCCTGCCGCTTGATGGACTTTCTTGGGCGCCCTGAAGCCTTCTTCACAACAATTGAACCGCTTTCCTTGAAGTTCTTGATGATCCGATAAAAGGTTGATTTAGGTGCAATCTTACAGCAATATCCTTGAAACCCTTTTTGTGCAAAGCAATGATGACGGCACGTGTTTCCTTGCAGGTAACCATGGTTGACAGAGGAATAACAATGATTCCAAGCACCACCCTTCTTTTGAAGCTTCCAGTCTGTTATTCGAACTCAATCAGCATGACAGAGTGATCTCCAGCCTTGTCCTCGTCAACACTCACACCTGTGTTAACGAGAGAATCACTGACATGATGTCAGCTGGTCCTTTTGTGGCAGGGCTGAAATGCAGTGGAAATGTTTTTTTGGGATTCAGTTCATTTGCATGGCAAAGAGGGACTTTGCAATTAATTGCAATTCATCTGAGCACTCTTCATAACATTCTGGAGTATATGCAATTTGCGATCATTCAAACGGAGGCAGCAGACTTTGTGAAAATTAATATTTGTGTCATTCTCAAAACTTTTGGCCACGACTGTAGAATGAGGCCTGTGTTCACGAGTTGGAATTCCGAGTTTGATGACTGTTCAAAAATAGCCCATTACTTATGTAAATAAGGTATTTCTGTTTTTAATTTTTAATACATTTGCAAAAATTTTGAAAATACTTTTTGCTTTGTCATTATGGGGTATTGCGTGTAGATTGATGAGGAAAACAAATAATTTAATCAATTTTAGAATAAGGCTGTATTGTAACAAAATGTGGAAAAAGACAAGGGGTCTGAATACTTTCCTTATAAGAAGCAGAAGAAGCAGAAGCAGTTAAGAAGCAGAAGAAGTGAAAACAGCATCATTGTCATCAACATTGTTGCTTGTGCTGCATTGACAATGCAGACTGAATACAAGTGTCTCATGGTCAAGCAACAACAAATGCGCTCCCTGAGTGACGGGGCGCGGCTAGGTCTGTGTGGAAAGCGTCATGAAGAGGGAGAGCGGAGAGAGATGACTCAGGTAGCAGAGTAAACTATAAAAACAGACGCTACACACGGCGTATCACATTTTAACAATCCAAACATTCAAATACCGTTATAGAAGGTAAAGTAAAAACCCAAACCGTTCTGTGCATCAATACCGGTTTACTGTAAAATACGGTATACCACCTAACCCTAGGCCAGAGGTATTCAACTTTTACCCTACGAGGTCCGGAGCCTGCTGGTTTTCTGTTCTACCTAATAATTAATTGCACACACCTGATGTCCCAGGTCTAAATCAGTCACTGATTAGAGGGGAACGATGAAATGGAACTGGCTTTGAGGTGCAGAGTTGAGTTGAAGGCCTAATACCTTTGAGACACCTGGGAGTTTTCAATGGTTGTAACCAGAGTCCTTTGCCTTTGTTAACAAACAGAGTAGACTAACCTTCCGTTTTTGTTTAAATTTCTTTCAGGTGCATGGGATGCTCAGCTGAAGAGACTTGCTACTTTTGGATCATTTCAACACAATATTCTCAATCCCTTTCAGGCTCCAAAAACAAAGGCTTTTGTTCAATTTTGACACATTTTAAACAAATGTATGATTTTTTTTAGAGTAGTGCAGAATGGAATTGTTCTTTTTTGTTGAGTTCTTCTCAGTTTTTCATTGTCGACCAATGCACCACATTAAGTTTGAATGATAGGAAGCTAAAGAAAATAACTTGACTGGAAGGCCCAGTTGCTGTAACATATTTATAAAGCTTGGAGAGGCAGTAGCAAGATGCTGTCCTCTACAGCCATGGATTCACTGGCCAGTTGGAGGAGGAGTCTGGTCCCTCAGACGTCTTAATGAAGGCCCTGTTCTGGCTGAGAACTGAGACCAAGGTCCTAAAAGGCTAACAAGTGAGGCACTGTCCTCTCCTGCTGTTGGCTAGCCTTTATATTCTGTGTAGTAGGATCCCCACATTTCCCCCTAAAGCCTCAAGATGGGCCTGTTCTTAGACTTCAACCCCTTTGATAACCTGCTGTGCATTCTCCTGGGCATCTCCTTCACGGTGTGGTTCACCCTACTGCTGGTCTTCATCATCGTGCCTGCCATCTTTGGAGTGTCCTTTGGCATTCGACAGCTCTACATGAAAACACTACTGAAGATCTTTGAGGTGAGTGTGAACCACTTGACTGTTTGCAGGGGTTCATTGATGTTATCAGTTTCTGGTCAGAGAGGACATCACATCTGACATTTCCACATGTATGATTAATATGAATGATCAATAATGGATGCTAGGCATATACATTTCACACAACATTTATGACTGAAGTAGACTTGAGTGGAGTGCATGGTTTATGCTCACCGTGCAGTGATGTGGCAGTTCCCTGTGTGAACGTGCACTTGACCTAAACTGGGGCTTAGGAATGGGAATGCAGTTTTGTGTAGGTCATGCGCTCCCTCCCCACCTCCAATCCCTAACCTCCTACATCAAAGCTCCATTGTGTGAGTTCAGTTCAGGTCTGTATTTTCACTGTGCTTCATTTCCTTCCCATGAAATCTTGCCAAACCCTTATGTTGTCACAGGGAGGCTGAGGCAGAACATGTGGTGTACACTTTATATAATGAGTGTGTAATAGCACACAAGAATAATCACTGACTCAACAATGTCATGCTTGTCAATATAATGGGCTACTGCCAAAAGAGTAAGATTTTGGGTAAATCCATTTGAATTCCATCTGTTTTCGACAGCACCCATTTTGATTTGTACGAAACCTTCCATACATATTTTCCCATTGTATAAGTGTTCAGAAAGTTACTTTTTGGACCTGAATGCCAAAACATTTGAGAGATAAAGACGCTCAAAGTTTACCATGAGACATGTCTAAATCACTGGAAAATATAAACGATTGAGATTTATATAAATTAAAAGCTTATGAACAGGGTTGTCAAACTACTTTATAAAATGGTGCAAAAATAAACGTGTAAACTCATATTCATATTCACATATGTTGTAGCTTAGACCCTATTTTACATAATCTGTTTTTCTGTTGTGCCAACCATTTCTTTAGACACAACATGCTCTTGAATACAGGGTGGGTGTCATGTTTTGGCTGATAAATGTACTAAAATGGAATTCAATTGAAAGTTCAACTTTCAAATGGTAACTCTAAGATGGTTAGAGGTCCACACATCAGAGAATGTTGACTTGAATGGGATATATGTTGTTGAAATTATACCTCAATCCTCCTTGGGAAACATATTGAAATATAGATAATAGAAAAAATGGTCATGTCTAAAGTTGACATTTGACGGTGGGTGGAATGGCGGCCATCTTTGTGGTAGTCAATTCAATTTACATTTCAATGATGTACCAGCTTAATTGCTGTGGTCTGAAGGAAAGGTTCATTTTATAAATTATATTTCTATGAATGTAATGACATCCACCCTGTATTGGTCGTTATCAATAAAACGTCACAATAAGGTGCAGAGCATTCAATTTGCCTGCAGGGCGGCAAGGAGACCCCCAGGTTCTGCTAAAACCATTGACAACTGCATGCCGTTTTCAAGGGATTGTTAAATAAATGTTAACTATTTGGTTGTAATATCATCACCTCTTGAGGAGCTTATTCAGAACTACAAATTTCCAATTTTTTCATGCAAAACAATTGCGCACATTTAGCTCTATCAGAGTTATAGCCCACAGCAAGTAACTGCATTATTTTTATGATCAGTAAAAAACAATTGATCATGTTATTTCAGATACGTGAGGATAGCCTAAAAAAAACTATTTTATTTAGGAACTCAGTCTAGGTCTCAAATTACTGTTGAGAGTTAGAATAGTAAAATACACAATGTGAAATTTCGAAACGTATACTACATAGCCAAACATATGTGGACACCTGCTCATCGAACATCTCAGTCCAAAATCATGGGCATTAATATGGAGTACTATAACAGCCTCCACTCTTCTAGGAAGGCTTTCCACTAGATTTAGGAACATTGCTGCTGGGTCTTGCTTCCATTCAGCCACAAGAGCATTAGTGAGGTTGGGTACTGATGTTGTGCGATTATGCCTGGCTTGCAGTCAGCCTTCCAATTCATCCCAAAGGTGTTCGATGGGGTTGAGGTAAGGGCTCTGTACAGGCCAGTCAAGTTCTTCCACACCGATCTCGACAAATAATTTCTGTATGGACCTCGCTTTGTGCACGTGGGCATTTTCATGCTGAAACAGAAAAGGGCCTTCCCCAAACTGTTGCCACAAAGTTGGAAGCAGAGAATCGTCTGGAATGTCATTGTATGCTGTAGCGTTAAGATTTCCCTTCACTGGAACTAATGGGCCTAGCCCGAACCATGAAAAACAGTTAGTTACTCTCACTCAGATATCAATAACATGACATAAGTCATGGCAAAATGTGTAGAATTGCAGGAAATTTGCTGTAAAACTGCAACAAATTTAGTTTTTCTGAAATGCAAACATTTGTTTACTTTTTGTTAATGCAATCCTGTTAACAGATCCCTCTGTACATATTAAATTATAGTTTTAATATTATAGTTTTGTATCCAAATATTGTTTGATTTGCTTGCCATCTACAGTGGTGATGACTGTAGTCCGACTGACAACTTTACCTGGACGAGGACTGTCCAATGTCTTTCCAAAAGCCTAATCTCTGACTAAGTAAGCTAAATGACACATGTTGTTTGCTTAGCTAGCTAGCTACATGCCAAATGGATAGAATACCCAGCCTCATGTATCTGAAAATACATTGATGTTTACTGATCATGAAAAGCAGGCAGTTACTTGCTGTACAAGAATGTTGCTACAACCGCAATAACATCTGCTAAAAATGTGTATGTGACCAATAACATGTGTATGTGACCAATAAAATGTGTATGTGACCAATAACATGTGTATGTGACCAATAACATGTGTATGTGACCAATAACATGTGTATGTGACCAATAAAATGTGTATGTGACCAATAACATGTGTATGTGACCAATAACATGTGTATGTGACCAATAAAATGTGTATATGACCAATAAAATGTGTATGTGACCAATAACATGTCTATGTGACCAATAGCATGTGCATGTGACCAATAACATGTGTATGTGACCAATAACATGTGTATGTGACCAATAAAATGTGTATGTGACCAATAACATGTGTATGTGACCAATAACATGTGTATGTGACCAATAACATGTGTATGTGACCAATACAATGTGTATGTGACCAATAAAATGTGATTTGTATAACTCTGATAGAACTTAATGTTGACTAATCGTTCTGACTATCCTGATGATATTAAAAACCAAATATTTATAACATTTAACAATCCCTTGAAAATGGCACGTAGTTCTCAATGGTTTTAGCGGCGCTGGGGGTCTCTATGCCCCCCCAGCAGCCAAATTGAACGCTCTGCACCGTATTGTGAAGTTTTTTTGATATCGACCTATTCAAGAGCATGTTTTGTCTCAACCTATGGCGGGCACAACACAAACACCTTAGAAGATGTAAGGTCTAAGCTACAACATATGTGAATCTGATAATTGACGTTAAAGGGAAACAGTCAAAAAGTGATTGAATTCAAATGGATTTACCCGTTTTAAATTCTTATGTCAATCTCTATGTGACTCATATTTAAAAAGAATAGTGTCGAGACTGGAGCAAAAAATATGGTCAAAGGAAACCTTCTCTAGCCCATGTTTACATAAATCCAATTATTTTTAACTTTAGCAGTACATCTAAGAAGAATCAAGTTAGCTACCTAGATAATGTTTAGCTAGTGATAGTGATCAAAGATGATCTATATGCTGACAATATACTGACCACTCTAACAATGGGAATAAATGTCCACAAAAGCGGAAGGCAGGCGGGATCAGGCGAGACATTCTAGATGTTCGATCGAGTTCAAGTCCGGGCTCTGGTGAGCAGTACACTTGTAAAAAAGATTACATAAAACACTGTTATATACATACAGTATGTACAACAGCTAGCCATATCTATACCACAATGCAGTTGTGAGCATACTAGGAATTTTATATTATACTACAACGTCAGTGTAACTGAATATGGATGTTGTGTTGGTTGAATGTTCAAGGCAAGTTCCAGAATGTTCTTCAGCTGGTGAATTTTTTTGTGTGTTTGGTATTAATGGCAGCTGGTTTAGCAGGCGTTGGCGATGTTGGCAGAGATGTTGGGTTTTGGGGGCAGTGACTCTGGCTTCTTGTAGACAACAGACTTGTCCTTTCTGCGCTCCACAGCCAGGTGGACAATCCTCTCGTACACTTTTTTCATCAGCCACTGCGTCGAACTCTTGCAGATGATTTATTTGTACGTGCATTAGCTAAATTTAGCCTGCAAGACAATAACACAGCTAGCTAAACAATCTAGCAAGTAACGTTAGCATATCAAACATGAACATTTACACCTCTCAAACGAATATAAAAGTATAGTTTCAGCTAATTAAAATGACCTTTAAACAAATTACTGTATGAATGTTGGGCTCAACGAAACAACTCTGTTTACATTGCCCTGCTTAGAGGGGGGCAACTGTCGGGCGAGTGTTGCGTGCAACCTCCGAAGGTAGCGTTCAAGATGTGAGAAATACGCAAGTTAACATTGCAGTAATGTTTCTCGACAATCGATACCTCTCGAGAATCTCTAAAGAATTATCCTTAATTCTTGTCAATGAAAATAGACCCTTAGGCATGAAGTTTACTTTGTAGGATCTGTGCTTCTGACCCTACTTGATCAACCATTCTGTCCTTGTTTAGCCTACTGATGGGTTAAAAAGCGTCTCTCAATATGATGAATCTGAAGTTTCAATGGTTGGTGGGAGCCTAGCTGCCTGGTCACATCTCACTAGTGAGCCCTTGCTAAAACTGAACTAGAGCTGAAACCAGAGAAGGTTATCACCCTCTTTCTTCCTTTCCTTTCTTAAGTGTCGAAAGTAAGCCTGTCAGCAGTTTCCAGCGAACCCCTTTGAGAGAGAATTCTAGTGCCAAAAATAAATGGTCCGGAGGGAGATGGCAGGGGCTTGATATATGAGAGCTTTTCAGCTCGCAGTAGTGCCTAGTCTAGTCAACCAGCTATTTTATGGTAGAAGTAAAGGGTTAAAATGACAGATTGTTGGAAACTAGGTGATTATATGACAGGTTATATTTCACTTGGTTTCTGCAAATACAAGACCTTGGTATTGCTTAAATGATTAAAGTCTCCAACATGTGGAAATCACATCCTGTGCTGCTGGTAACTTGAGTCACGCATGTAACCTCATAACCGGTATATGTGCATGTAGCGGCCTATGTGTGAGCTGGGCTCTGGGAATCGTCTTGCTATCCAGGGCAGGGTCTCCAACTGGCAGCCAGCGGGTGTTTTATTTGGCCCCCCCAAAAAACTTTTATTATTTTATTATTATTATTTTTTGGGGACATAAAAGCCTTTAAACACCAGGAAATCAGCTCCAAATGATTTTAATTTAAGAAATCTGTTCCCAAGTATTCCCATACATAGTAGAGAGACACATGATCGTATACAAATGTAAGCAAGGTTTGAAAATATTATTTATGTTTGGGCTTCTTGCGGTCAATTTGTAGTCTACAAATGATTTATAATGAAGTTCCGGACCCCGACTATCCGCTCCAGAAAAAATTGTCCCGCGGCTGAATCTAGTTGATGATCTCTGATCTAGGGTAAGGACAGGAACTTTCTCTCCATGCTTAGTATACCAGATCTCATGCAGAGAAGGGTAATCTCGCAAAGATATACCTGGCTCTCTTTTATACCAGACTGATGACAT
Organism: Salvelinus namaycush; assembly: GCF_016432855.1. Classification (NCBI taxonomy): domain Eukaryota; kingdom Metazoa; phylum Chordata; class Actinopteri; order Salmoniformes; family Salmonidae; genus Salvelinus; species Salvelinus namaycush. The sequence continues at coordinate 25,916,580 of NC_052307.1, read as the reverse complement.
AGCACTTTCTGTTCAGCAACTGCAGAGTAGAGAATGGACAAGGGAGCTTGGAACTCAATCTAACCTATGCATTGAGTATGTAGAGGTATCAAACACCAGCATAATCATGTGCTACCACACCCCTCTGCCGTAATTGATGTGTTGGCCTTGCTTTTCCTTGTTCCAGTTTACTGACTCAACAGGATTGCTATGCTCCTCCTTTACTAGCCTACACCCAAGCAAACACATTGGTGTTCCTATAAGCTGCCCTTTAGTCTTATGATTCACATGTCATGGTATTTGGATGTCAGTAAGGATTTTGTTTTACCCAACTGTAAAATCTCCCCTCGGTGAACAGTGTTCTTTCAAAAGGCGTAACGGTCAGTTTCAGTTTCTAAAGAGAACTGTGTCCGTCTGTAGCGCTGTTGACATTGGCCTTGCACCACGTAGTAGCAAATATGCTTTGCCTCTACCTCTGTTCAAGTGATCTTCTCCACAGGTGCTCCACAGGTCAGTCTAGTACATGTCCAGTCCTGTCAGAGGAATGTTGTGCAGCAGTTGATCAGATGAACCTCAACTACTGGCAAGACCAGTTGCCTGGTAAAGCCTTTTAGAATGTGAACACCTTCTTTTCTTAGCATTTTTGTTAGCTAGGTGCCCTGAGCTACTTCCATTAGCCATTTGGCTCTCAGAACTGTATTGGAATATCATGGATGTATAAGATGGATGCTTGAGCAGATTGGAATGTTCTGGCAGCAGAATTCTGTCTGTCTGTCTTTGTGAACAGCAGGATCTTATAAAGATGTAATGTGTTGTGTGAACTTGCTCAGTGCCTGGGGTTGAGTGAAGCTTGAGAACAGCAGGATCTTATAAAGATGTAATGTGTTGTGTGAACTTGCTCAGTGCCTGGGGTTGAGTGAAGGTTGAGAACAGCAGATCCCCTCCCACTTCATCCTTCCTGTTTTGCCTGTTATTGCTAAGGCATGGGGAACACTCTGTTCTTTTCCAGCCTCTTACTAGATGAGCATTTGTCTAGGTGTGCACATACAGATACAGTTTTCACATCTGCAGTGTGTTCAGCTTAGGTGACTGTTCTTTTAGGCCTACAATAAACAAACAACTACTATGTGAATGCATGTAAAAATGGAAAATAAAATATTACAATCTAATCATTCTAATGATTTCTGTGGAGACAGACTCCCCTCACAATATCTGTCTGCCCTGGAATTGTAACACCGACTAATATCAATACCTTATCACCATAGTAGCGTTAACAGATTTGATGTTCTACTGTTTCAGGTTCTGAAATATAGGCCTATTGAAAATGGCACTTGTTGAGATAATGTCTGCAATTTATTGCAAGTCTTTATGAACTCAAGTGTTGTGGATAAAAGACAATGGACATATCTATATAGGCCTAGCTGTCATTTTATTATCTAATCTATCAAACCGACATATCATTTCTGTAATAAGGCATGAAGCTGTTTGTCATTTTATGACATTTTATTTGGTCAGTCTATTGTTTAGAAATGGATTATTGTCTGAATGAGCCAGAAAGTTTTTTTCTCTACAAAATGTAAGCTAATATCTGTCTACTTTAAATGACTCTGCTTGTAGTGGGCCACACATAGGATTGAAAGAGGAGCCAAGGACAACAACCATCTCTTGTACAAGCCTTACTCTAATGGTGAGTGACGGGCTCTGTGTATGAGTGTGTTGTTGTTGTTAATGAGTGTGTCTGATGGGTAAATTGGTAGTGGTTAACCATTTCCCGTGTCTCCCTGGTGCATTGCAGCCATCATCGCCAAGGAGCCCACCTCCCTGGAGGAGGAGATCAAGGAGATCCGGCGCAGTGGCAGTAACCGGGACCTGGACCATGCCTCCGAGTTTGAGATGTCCGACATCTTCTACTTCTGCCGGCAAGGAGTTGAGAGCATCATGGACGACGAGGTGACCAAGAGGTTTTCTGCTGAGGAGCTGGAGTCATGGAACCTGCTGACCCGTAGCAACTACAACTTCCAGCACATCAGTCTGAGGCTGACTGTCCTGTGGGGGCTGGGGGTGGTGATCCGCTACGGCTTCCTTCTGCCTCTCAGGTAAGACCGGGTCAAGGTTAGGGAAGGGATCAGATGTGGCGCTGGTTGGTTCAGTAATAGCACTCTCTGTTTTCTGACATGTGTAAACAAAGATGGACAGGCTGACCTCAGACACCTCTCCTTGTTTCTCCTAGAGAACATATGACACACTCTTATTATATCATGGGAATTCATTGTAATCTATGTACAGTGCATTCGGAAAGTATTCAGACCCCTTGACTTTTTCCACATTTTGTTACGTTACATCCTTGGTTAAATGTTTTTTTCCCCTCATCAATCTACACACAATACCCCATAATGACAGAGCAAAAACAGGTTTTTAGAAATGTTTGCAGATTTATCAAAATGTTTAAACAGAAATACCATATTTGTGACCGACCGGATCGATTCGGTTTTATTCAGCAAAATTTGAAATTGTGTTTTTTACATTGGATAAAAGTAGAGACTCAGAGCTAGAAAATGGTATGTCATACACTACAGTTGAGAAACAATGGGAAAGTAATTCTGCTTTGAAAGTTGATAAACTTGTAACCTCACTTTTGAGAAAATGGCCCTGGAATGTTTTGGTATCTAGTGAAGAGCTCTTCTTTGTCTACACCCATTCAGCATCGTTCACACCCTCTTAAACGCTTTAGCCCCACCCATCTCTTTAAGGATTCACATATGAGGCTATGTACTAAACAACCAAAGACTTCAAGACACCTAGGTTGGTTTATACTACGGGTGTGTTCATAAATTTAATCTGGAGTGCCAGTGTGCTCTGGACTTTCGTAAACTCAAAGCGTTGTCGGATTCGCCGTTCGTAAATTCCGAGCATTTCGCTAGTGGAGCGTCCAGAGCGCACACTGGATGCTCTTGCTGAAAAGTAGGGTTGATCCGAGCGTTCTGACCTAACAGCAACAGTCAAGCATCCAAGCTAACTGGCTAATGTTGGCTAGCTTGCTAGATAGTTCTAGACACAAATCAGAGAACAGCTCACTCTGACCATTTTACTCGCCCTAGCAGAGCTGTTTAGGCTGTTTTTATGTTATCCAGAGCATTGGTGACTGCAACTGTGCTGCTGGCAACAATTTAATTACGCTTATATATATTTTTTTAAGTACCCCTTTTTCTCCACAATTTCGTGGTATCCAGTTGGTAGTTACAGTCTTGTCTCATCGACAATCGTACAGACTCGGGAGAGGCGAAGGTCGAGAGCCGTGCGTTCCCCGAAACACAACCCAACCAAGCCGCACTGCTTCTTGACACAATGCCCACTTAACCCGAAAGCCAGCCGCACCAATGTGTCGGATGAAACACCGTACACCTGGCGACCATGTCAGCGTGCACTGCGCCCGGCCCGCCACAGGAGTTGCTCGTGCGCGATGGGACAAGGACATCCCAGCTGGACAAACCCTCCCCTAACCCGAACAACACTGGGCCAATTGTGCACCGCCTCATGGGTCTCCCGCGACACAGCCCAGGATCGAACCCGGGTCTGTATTGACGCCTCAAGTACTGCGACGCAGTGCCGTAGACCGCTGCACCACTCGGGAGGCTTGCCTGGTGGTTTTAATTAAAGTAACTGATTGGGGAGAGTCCTACCTGCCGCCCCATGGGTCTCCTGGTCGTGACAGAGCCTGGACTCGAACCCAGAATCTCTAGTGGCACAGCCTTAGACCACTGCGCCACTCGTGAGGCCCCCTAATTACGCTTTTTTTGCCAACGTTTACTGACACAGGCCATATTCAACCGGTATTGCGCATTTGTAAATGTGTCAGATATTCTGCGCTCTGGCACACTCAGACTAGAGTGCTCTGAAATCGGAGTAGATAGCCAGAACTAATTTACCAGCTACGTCTATCGACAGTTGTCGCAGTGACATCATAAACATTCTATTGAAATAGTTACTAGCATAGTGGAGTCTTTTGTTTAGACATGTAGCTGACTAGCTAAACAATGAACCATAATTCCAACTCATAACGTTACTACCCTGCATGAATCTGCAGGTAGCTAACCAACCAGGTTCAATGTTAGTAGCTAACATTAGACTATAACTAGCCATGCAAATGGCTCTGCGATAAGAATAATATTACTAAACAGATCATACAAGTAACGTTAGCTAGCTAAACAGCCAGCTAACATTAGCTAGCTAGCTAACAGTACACTTTAACTTGAAATTAAAACGACTTTCTGACAAAATTAGAAATGTGTAATATCAGAAAATGGAGCTAGCTACATCGATGGACGCTTCTCCCTCTGTCACGGATGCCATGGTTGCCCTTAGTTTGAAGATGTAATCAGGAGACAGGTGTTTTATACAACAGCCTTCTAGGTGTTCTCTTTTCGATTCTGTCTACATATTTGCAATCAAACGCCAGAATTTTCTCAATTTCCTTAGCTATCATACTCTAATTCCATTGATTTCCAAACTCGGTCTTCCAGAAAGTGGAGAGCAAAACTTATGCAGTTCTACTATCTTTCAAAAAAGCAGTGTAAGAAAGGAGGATCTACACATACTGACCAGCTCATATTATAAACAGAAGCGCGCAACATGGGAGACCAATCCAAGCTAATCTCTCGGCATGACCAGACCACTCATTATCTCAGCCAATCATGGCTAGCGGTAATGTTTCTGTCTTTTTCCATGGCTAAACAAGCTAGGCTCGTAATTTAACCATTTTATTCATATTTACAGATGGCATACACGTTTGTTATTAAGGCACATGAAGGTTCACATGTTCCAGAAGGCATTTCTGCCATTATGTTCAAATGGTGCTCCTGTGATGTGGTGACGCCGACATATGCCTAGTTTCCTGAAACTAGTCACATTTACCTAAATATTCAGACCCTTTGCTATGAGATTCGAAATTGAGCTCACGTGCATTCTGTTGCCATTTATCAACCTTGAGATGTTTCTACAACTTTATTAGGGCCCACCTGTGGTAAATTCAATTGATTGGACATGATTTGGAAAGGCTGACACCTATCTATGTCAGGTCCCAGAGTTGACAGTGCATGTCAGAGCAAAAACAAAGCCATGGGGTTGAAGGAATTGTATGTAGAGCTCCGAGACAGGATTGTGTCGAGACACAAATCTGGTGAAGGGTACCAAAACATTTCTGCAGCATTGAAGGTCCCCAAGAACACAGTGGCCTCCATCATTCTTAAATTGAAAAGGTTTGGATCCACCAAGACTTCCTAGAGCTGGCCGCTCGGCCAAACTGAGCAATCGGGGGAGAAGGGCCTTGGTCAGGGAGTTGACCAAGAACCCGATGGTCACTCTGCACTCTGACAGAGCTCCAGAGTTCCTCTGTGGAGATGGGAGAGCCTTCCAGAAGGACAACCATCTCTGCAGCACTCCACAAATCAGGTGAGGGAAAGATGAATGGTGCAAAGTACAGAGAGATCCTTGATGAAAACCTGCTCCAGAGGACTCAGGACCTCAGACGGGGTGAAGGTTCACCTTCCAACAGGACAACGACCCTAGGCGCACAGCCAAGACAATGCAGGAATGGCTTTGGGACAAGTCTCTGAATGTCCTTGAGTGGCCCAGCCAGAGCCCGGACTTGAACCCGATCAAACATCTCTGGAGAGACCTGAAAATAGCTGTGCAGAGCTTGCGAGGATCTGCAGAGAAGAATGGGAGAAACACCTCAAATACAGGTGTGCCAAGCTTGTAGCGTCAAGAAGACTCAGGGCTGTAATCACTGCCAAAGGTGCTTCAACAAAGTACTGAGAAAAATGTCTGAATACTTATGTAAATGTGATATTTCAGTTTTTTATGTGTTAAAATGTCTAAACCTGTTTTTGCTTTGTCATCATGGGATATTGTGTGTAGATTGATGAGGGGGAAAAACTATTTAATCCATTTCAGAATAAGGCTGTAACGTAACAAAATGTGCAAGAAGTCAAGGGGTCTGAATACTTTCTGAATGCACTGTACAGTGGGGCAAAAAAGTATTTAGTCAGCCACCAATTGTGCAAGTTCTCCCACTTAAAAAGATGAGAGAGGCCTGTAATTTTCATCATAGGTACACTTCAACTATGACAGACAAAATGAGAAAAAAAATTCCAGAAAATCACATTGTAGGATTTTTAATGAATTTATTTGCAAATTATGGTGGAAAATAAGTATTTGGTCAATAACAAAAGTTTATCTCAATACTTTGTTATATACCCTTTGTTGGCAATGACAGAGGTCAAACGTTTTCTGTAAGTCTTCACAAGGTTTTCACACACTGTTGCTGGTATTTTGGCCCATTCCTCCATGCAGATCTCCTCTAGAGCAGTGATGTTTTGGGGCTGTTGCTGGGCAACACGGACTTTCAACTCCCTCCAAAGATTTTCTATGGGGTTGAGATCTGGAGACTGGCTAGGCCACTCCAGGACCTTGAAATGCTTCTTACGAAGCCACTCCTTCGTTGCCCGGGCGGTGTGTTTGGGATCATTGTCATGCTGAAAGACCCAGCCACGTTTCATCTTCAATGCCCTTGCTGATGGAAGGAGGTTTTCACTCAAAATCTCAAGATACATGGCCCCATTCATTCTTTCCTTTACACGGATCAGTCGTCCTGGTCCCTTTGCAGAAAAACAGCCCCAAAGCATGATGTTTCCACCCCCATGCTTCACAGTAGGTATGGTGTTCAACTCAGCATTCTTTGTCCTCCAAACACGACGAGTTGAGTTTTTACCAAAAAGTTCTATTTTGGTTTCATCTGACCATATGACATTCTCCCAATCTTCTTCTGGATCATCCAAATGCTCTCTAGCAAACTTCAGACGGGCCTGGACATGTACTGGCTTAAGCAGGGGGACACGTCTGGCACTGCAGGATTTGAGTCCCTGGCGGCATAGTGTGTTACTGATGGTAGGCTTTGTTACTTTGGTCCCAGCTCTCTGCAGGTCCTTCACTAGGTCCCCCCGTGTGGTTCTGGGATTTTTGCTCACCGTTCCTGTGATCATTTTGACCCCACGGGGTGAGATCTTGCGTGGAGCCCCAGATCGAGGGAGATTATCAGTGGTCTTGTATGTCTTCCATTTCCTAATAATTGCTCCCACAGTTGATTTCTTCAAACCAGGCTGCTTACCTATTGCAGATTCAGTCTTCCCAGCCTGGTGCAGGTCTACAATTTTGTTTCTGGTGTCCTTTGACAGCTCTTTGGTCTTGGCCATAGTGGAGTTTGGAGTGTGACTGTTTGAGGTTGTGGACAGGTGTCTTTTATACTGATAACAAGTTCAAACAGGTGCCATTAATACAGGTAACGAGTGGAGGACAGAGGAGCCTCTTAAAGAAGAAGTTACAGGTCTGTGAGAGCCAGAAATCTTGCTTGTTTGTAGGTGACCAAATACTTATTTTCCACCATAATTTGTAAATAAATTCATTAAAAATCCTACAATGTGATTTTCTGGATTTCTTTCCCTCATTTTGTCTGTCATAGTTGAAGTGTACCTATGATGAAAATTACAGGCCTCTCTCATCTTTTTAAGTGGGAGAACTTGCACAATTGGTGGCTGACTAAATACTTTTTTGCCCCACTGTATGTACGTTTTCACTGCGTTCAGCTGAGAGGAAGCCATCACTTTCCATTAAGTATGGAGATATCCCCCCCAGGGCCAGGAGTGAGAGAGTTTGCTGGGCAGACAAAAGGGCAGTGACCCAGGACTAAACCAGTCTGGCCTGAATCCAATCACCCATGAGCCAGCCAGGCCACCATTGTAGACCCAGATACACAGTCTCCCTCTATAGGCTACTAATAAGCCCCTGCTGCACACAGAGACTGACCTGATGCACTTGGCCTCGCTGTCCCATGCTTGCAGTTGCAAGAAGTGAACATAGAGAGAAAAATCTCTTTCCCATAAACAGCTGTTTTATCTGAAAATGATAAGCAACTTTCATTCTGATAGTATTTGTTCCAGATACAGCCACTAAGGGTTTGTTCTCATTGATGAGAATTAAGAAGAATTTTGATAGGTAGCGATTCTCAAGAGACATGTAAACTTCGGTATTTCTCACTACTTCTAGAGGTCTCATCCAACAGTTGACTCGCTGTAAGCAGGGCAGTATCAACAGAATTGTCTCGTTAAGACCAACATTCATACAGTACAAATACTAATAGCAGAGCAATGTTTTTGAAACAGCAGAAATGTATAGACATTTTCATTATATTTGAGACTTGTTTTATTGAGTTTTCACCTGAATCTGCACTAACAGCCTCTTACATTCTAAAAATGTTGCTGTATCTGTAAGAAAAGGGAAGCACAACTGTGTTTTTCCCCCATTTGGGTGCTCAAGGAAGGAAGTATGCAGCAAGACGCTGATCACCAGGGGAATTATCAACGTTTTCAAATCAAAATCAACGTTTATTTGTCGCGTACATGTCACGCCCTGACCATAGATTGCTTTGTATGTTTCTATTTTTTATTTGGTCAGGGTGTGATGTGGGTGGGCATTCTATGTTTTGTTCTATGTTTTGTATTTCTGTGTTTGGCCTGGTATGGTTCCCAATCAGAGGCAGCTGTCTATCGTTGTCTCTGATTGAGAACCATACTTAGGTAGCCTGTTTTCCCACTGTTAGTTGTGGGTGGTTATTTTCTGTTTAGTGTTTGTTGCACCTTTCAGAACTGTTCGTTGGTCGTTTTGTTGTTTTTGTTCGCGTGTTCATCTTTATTAAAAGTATTATGGATACGTACCACGCTGCACTTTGGTCCTCCTCTCCTTCTCCCGACGACAATCGTTACAGTACACAGATTTGCGGATTTTTATCACAGGTGCAGCGAAATGCTTATGTTTCTAGCTCCAACAGTGCAGTAATATCTAGCAATACAATAACAATACACATATTCTCCAAAAAGTAAAAAATAAAATAATAATGATTTTGAAATATCAGAACGAGCAATGTCAGAGTCCAGAATATAAATGTATATATAAATGGTGTGTATAGACAGTATATGAATAGAAAAGGTGTGTACAGCAATAGTTATATAAGATGAGTCATGAGACTAGAATACAGAATATACATATAAAGTGGGTAAAACAGTAGGTAAACATTGCTAAAGTGATCAGTGTTCAATGTCTATATACGTACATGGGGCAGCAGTCTCTTAAGGTGCAGGGCAGAGTACCGGGTGGTATCCGGCTAGTGATGGCTTTTCAACAGTCTGATTGCCTGAATATAGAAGCTGTTTTTCAGTGTCTCTGGCCCTTCTTTGATGTACCTGCCCGGTCTCCATCTGCTGACAGTAGCATGGTGAACAGGCCATTGCTCGGGTGGCTGAGGTCCTTGATGATCTTCTTGGACGTCCTATGACACTGGGTGCTGTAGATGTCCTGGAGGCAGCGTGCCCCCGATGATGTGTTGGGAGAGCCATGCGGTTGCGGGTGGTGGAGTTGCCCTGCAAGGCAGTGATGTAACTCCTGGCACCACTCTGCCAAGGCACTAACCTCCTCCCTGTAGGCTGTCTCGTCATTGTTGGCTATTAGGCCTACCACTGTTGTGTCGTCAGCAACCTTGATGATGGAGTTGGAGTCGTGCGTTGTCACCCAGTCATCAGTGAACAGGGAGTACAGGAGGGAGCTGAGCGCACACCCCCTGGGGGGCACCCGTGTTGGTATTCCTCTTGTCAAAGGTGGGATCGGGCAATTTTGCATTTACCTTATGGAATTACTTCCATATTGATAGCATTAAGCCTTGTTTGTTCGAATGTAACTTTAATACACTGAAACTGTACTTTTATATTCGTATGAGAGGGGTAAACGTTCAATATGCTAACGTTACTTGCTAGCATAGCTAGCTAGCAGTGTAGCTCGCAAGACAATAACATTTAGCTAATGCGTGTACAAACAAGAAAATAAACCCTTTAATTGTCTGCATATGCTTGTGAATTGTTGCATTATTCAAGAGCGTAATGTGGTTTGGTTGCATTATTCAAGAGTGTAGCTAATATGTTTTAGAGCAGTTGCTCACGTAGTTTAATAATTTGCAAGCTTAGTGGCAACTGTGATGCTGATAATTACGGTACATTTGAAGCTGCAGAGCAAGAATGTCACATTGCCAGACAATGAAAGGTAAGGCAAAGATGTAATGTAAATTGAAAAGTTTCTGTACATATTATGTAAATTGAAATCTCGTCGCACTGCCTCTCCTTAAATGTACGTCAATGAGAATAGCCTCTAACTCTATAGCCTAGTAGGCTACAGTTTGTCCCATATGAAAAGTGTTCAGATTGCATTGCAAAGTATCTGATCATAGTATCAAGTATTTTATGGCTTGACCATTGCCATGGAATTCCTGGTGATATCTCATAGGTGCCTCTTGTTCCCACGTTAGTTTGTAAGTTTAGTCACGGTGCGGACTACTGATGGCCTCTTTCTTTCATCTCACTGTGGTCATTTTGTGGTGAATCTCTAGAAAAATGTAGCTTTAGGCTAAGTAGCTTTGTCTAATGACTAATTACATGGCAATAGCTTTTCATTTAAGCCTCCTCAAAGCATGCCCAACAGCTGTCATCTGGCTGTGGAGCGGGAAGAGGTAGAGGTGTCCTTTTACTTCTTTAGGACATCAGGGGTGAGTTCAGATTGTAATCTGGTTTATGCCTGGGGGGGCAGGTAGGGCTCTCCCCAAACAGTGACTTTAATTAAAACCACCAGGCAAGCCTCCCGAGTGGCGCAGCGGTCTACGGCACTGCATCGCAGTACTTGAGGCGCCAATACAGACCCGGGTTCGATCCCGGGCTGTGTCGCAACCGGGAGACCCATGAGGCGGTGCACAATTGTCCCAGTGTTATCCGGGTTAGGGGAGGGTTTGGCCGGCCGGGATGTCCTTGTTCCATCACGCTCCTGTGGCGGGCTGGGCGCATGCATGCTGACACAATGGCCAGTTTGTACGGTGTTTCCTCCGACACATTGGTGCGGCTGGCTTCCGGGTTAAGTAAGCAGTGTGCCAAGAAGCAGTGCAGCTTGGCAGGGTCGTGTTTCAGAGGACGCATGGCTCTCGACCATCTCCTCTCCCGAGTCCATATGGGAGTTGCAGCGATGGGACAAGACTGTAGCTACCAATTGGGGAGAAAAAGGGGTAAAGAAAATAAATAAACACCAGGCAGTGAGCCCCTACAACCACTTTAGGTCAGTGTTCTGAGTCTGTTAGCCTCGATCACCTCCTGCTTACACACTCACCTTTCCTCACATGCGATATGGAGCTAATGAGCTCTGCTAAATCCATATCTGCACCTTCTCCTCCAGCCCAGCCGTGTGTAGTTGGGATTCACCTGGATTAGACTTGCTGCCTGCCTGCCAGCCAGCTTTACCACACATGGCCATATGGGCGCAGGATAACATGGTTCTTATTAATGAGAGTAGACTTCACTTGGGTAATCAATACATTTATGTGTATCCAGAGTAGAGGTTGACCGATTATGATTTTTCAACGCCGATACCGATTATTGGAGAACCAAAAAAAAGCCGATACCGATTAATCGGCCGATTAAAAAAAAAAAAGTATTTATTTATTTGTAATAATGACAATTACAACAATACTGAATGAACACTTTTATTTTAATTTAATATAATACATCAATCAAATCAATTTAGCCTCAAATAAATAATGAAACATGTTCAATTTGGTTTAAATAATGCAAAAACAAAGTGTTGGAGAAGAAAGTAAAAGTGCATTATGTGCCATGTAAAAAAGCTAACGTTTAAGTTCCTTGCTCAGAACATGAGAACATATGAAAGCGGGTGGTTCCTTTTAACATGAGTCTTCAATATTCCCAGGTAAGAAGTTTTAGGTTGAGGTTATTATAGGACTATTTCTCTCTATACCATTTGTATTTCATATACCTTTGACTATTGAATGTTCTTATAGGCACTTTAGTATTGCCAGTGTAACAGTATAGCTTCCGTCCCTCTCCTCGCCGCTACCTGGGCTCGAACCAGGAACACATCGACAACAGCCTGTCACGTCCTGACCTTAGTTCCTTTTTTATGTCTCTATTTTAGTTTGGTCAGGGCGTGAGTTGGGGTGGGCAGTCTATGTTCTTTTTCTATGTTGTTGTGTTTCTATGTGTTTGGCCTGGTGTGGTTCCCAATCAGAGGCAGCTGTCTATCGTTGTCTCTGATTGGGAGCCATACTTACGTAGCCTGTTTTCCTACTATGATTTGTGGGTAGTTGTTTTCTGTCTTTGTATTAGTTACCAGACGGAACTGTTTCGGTTGATCTTTGTTTGTTTATTTTGTATTTTAGCGTTCAGTGCATTTTAATAAAATGACGAACACTTACCACGCTGCACATTGGTCCGATCCTTCCTACTCCTCCTCAGACGAAGAGGAGATCCGTTACACAGCCACCCTCGAAGCATCGTTACCCATCGCTCCACAAAAGCCGCGGCCCTTGCAGAGCAAGGGGAACAACTACTCCAAGTCTCAGAGCGAGTGACGTTTGAAATGCTATTAGCGCGCACCCCGCTAACTAGCTAGCCATTTCACATCGGTTACACAAGTCATAAACAGTCATAAACAACATAAACATGCTTGAAGCATTGCGAAGAGCTGCTGGCAAACGCACGAAAGTGCTGTTTGAATGAATACTTACGAGCCTGCTGCTGCTCAGTCAGACTGCTCTATCAAATATAATTATAACATAATAACACACAGAAATACGAGCCTTAGGTCATTAATATGGTCAAATCCGGAAACTTTAATTTAGAAAATAAAACGTTTATTCTTTCAGTGAAATACGGAACCGTTCCGTATTTTATCTAATGGATGGCATCCCTAAGTCTAAATATTGCTGTTACATTGTACAACCTTCAATGTTATTTCATAATTATGTACAATTCTGGAAAATTAACTCCGGCCTTTGTTACGAATAAATGGACTTCACACAGTTCACAATGAGCCAGGCGGCCCAAACTGCTGCATATACCCTGACTGCTTGCACGGAACGCAAGAGAAGTGACAATTTCCCTAGTTATAAGAAATTCATGTTAGCAGGCAATATTAACTAAATATGCAGGTTTAAAAATATATACTTGTGTATTGATTTTAAAGAAAGGCATTGATGTTTATGGTTAGGTACATTGGTGCAACGACAGTGCTTTTTTCGCAAATGCGCTTGTTAAATCATCACCCGTTTGTCGAAGTAGGCTGTGATTCAATGAGAAATTAACGGCATCCCTTAAGTGTTCCCGGACCACTCCCACGTTCTCAAAAATACAAATATTGTTTAATTATTCAAAGTTTTAATGTCCAAGGGTCTCTCTGTGTTCCACAGTTTACATTACATCGAACACTACAGAGCATAGGGGCAGCATATTTTATGACCGACCATAAAACAGCCGACTTCCCGCTCTCCCCCTCTACGAGAGACAGCACACTGTAGAGCGGACCCACTGTAACCTGATTCTTCAGATCGTCACGGGAGAGTTATGACAACAGATTTCCACCGGTCTAATGTCCATTGCTCGTGTTTCTTAGACCAAGGAAGTCTTTTCTTCTTATTGGTGTCCTTTAGTAGTGGTTTCATTGCAGCGATTCGACCATGAAGGTCTGATTCACGCTGTCTCCTTTGAACAGTCAATGTAGAGATGTGTCTGTCACTTGAACTCTTTGAAGCATTTATTTGGGCTGCATTTTCTGAGGCTGGTAACTCTAATGAACTTATCCTCTGCAACAGAGGTAACACTGGGTCTTCCTTTCCTGTGGCGGTCCTCATGAGAGCCAGTTTCATCATAGCACTTGATGGTTTTTGCGACTGCACTTGACATTTTCCGGATTGACTGACCTTCATGTCTTAAAGTAATGATGGATTGTGGTTTCTCTTTGCTTATATGAGCTGTTCTTGCCATACTTGGTCTTTTACCAAATAAGGCTATCTTCTGTATACCACCACTTCTTTGTCACAACACAACTGAATGGCTCAAACGCATTAAGAAGGAAAGAAATGCCACAAATTAACTTTTAACAAGGCACACCTGTTAATTTAAATGCATTCCAGATTACTACCTCATGGGGCAGGTTGAGAGAATTACATTTAACATTTAAGTCATTTAGCAGACGCTCTTATCCAGAGCGACTTACAAATTGGAAAGTTCATACATATTCATCCTGGTCCCCCCGTGGGAAATGAACCCACAACCCTGGCGTTGCAAGCGCCATGCTCTACCAACTGAGCCACACGGGACCAGAATGCCAAGAGTGTGCAAAGCTTTCATCAAGGAAGAATCTAAAATATATTTTGATTTGTTTAACACTTTTTTAGTTACTACATGATTCCATATGTGTTATTTCATAGTTTAGATTTCTTCACTATTATTCTACAATGTAGAAATAAATAAAAACCCTTGAAAGAGGGGGCGTGTCCAAACTTTTGATTGGTACTTTATATATATTTTATACTGATCAAAAATATAAATGCAACATGTAAAGTGTTGGTCCCATGTTTCATGTGCAAAAATTGGTTTACATCCCTGTTAGTGAGCATTTCTCCTTTGCCAAGATAATCCATCCACCTGAGGTGTGGCATATCAAGAAGCTGATTAATAAACAGCATGGTCATTACTAGGGATGCACGATATATCAGTGAACATATCGGAATCGGACGATATTAGCTAAAAATGCCAACATCGGTATCGGCCCGATATCTGGTTTAACGCCAATGTTAAAAACCGATGTCAAAGCTACTGTGCATACCTATATAACGTAGGTATGTGACGTAATGACGCCATGTAAAATTTTGCGCTACACGTACAACACAGCATTCCTAACCTAGCCCACACAATGTCTGCTATGTGGATCGAGCAGTCAACAAGTCGAACAGTCATCTCAGCGAGACAACCCAAAGGAGAAATCCATTAAAGCCAAGATAATGGAATTCATTACCCTTGACAATCAACCGTTCTCTGTCGTGGGTGATGTTGGCTTTCGCCTACTGGTTGAACACCGGTACACTACCAAGTGCGCTGTTTTTCAGATGTTGCCCTACCGGAGTTGCACAGTAATAGCGTCACTGCTATTAGCTTCACGACATACATACTATGGAACGCTGTTTGGGTCTTTGCATGTCAAAAAAGATACAGTAGCACTGTCAAAGCTGTACAAAAAAGTCTGCAAACAAGCAAACACTGGCCACGAACGATGTGTTTACAACACGGCGTTGGTAATAAAGCATCATTTGTTTGACCGCAACTTCTGGGGTAGCTAGCTTTAGCTCGGTACCTAGCTAGCACCAATACAACCAGCCTGAAAGCAATGACCAGTAGAAACTGCAGTCATTTTCATTATTCTTAGCAATGATTTAGGAATCCTTGTAAGTATTAGCTAGGTTACCACGTGTTCTTCAACTATTGAAATTGAACTTCAGTTCCTGAAAATAAATAGCTAGCCAGCTACCCTGTTGCCCAGAGCTAACATTATAAGCAGCCAGCTAGCTTCATCTGGCTAGTGAGTCTCAACCGGACTGGGTTATGTGTTGTGAAGCTAGCCACAATAACAATTAGGCACAATAGTTGACTTTGCGGTTAGCCTTCAAAATAGTTGACTTTGCGGTTAGCCTTAAAAATGTAATTAATTTTTGTGGCTAGCTTCACATAGATGGGTCCGACCACCATTAATCAAATAAGAGCTGTCTTATAAATTAGGGTTATTTTAGATGACACCTAGCTATATAGCTAGCTAGCTAACTATAGCTACAGAAACAGATTGTCGTTTTGCTATGTTTTTGCTGAAGAACATTGTATGCATCCATGAGCTAGCTAGCTTTTTTTATGACCAGCACTGTAGGTGCGCGAGACAACTTTACCAGCATCATAGCATACGTATCGATGAATCGTTGTGACATATGAAATACGAGTGATAGTGTAATCAATGTGTAATAACTACGTAAAAAATGTATAAACGTGTTAAATTATTATGTGACGTGCAGTCATATTCAGGTCCTGATTGGTCAACAAGCTTATTTGACACGTCAAATAGTGTTATTTGACGTGTATCTTTTTTGACACGCAAAGACCCAAACGGCGTTCCATAGAAATCCTGGTTGAGAATGAAACAACTGAACAAATGAACAATGAAACAGCACAGCACAGCAAGTAAGTGAAAGAAATAGGTTTTGATTATGCTTTACTGGTAATGGGGACATATGTAAATGCCAACAAAATAACTTTTCGGTTAGTGTGGTGTGTGTGTCTGTGTAACCTTTATTTAACTAGGCAAGTCAGTTAAGAACAAATTCTTATTTACAATGACGGCCCGGATGACGCTGGGCCAATTGTGTGCTGCCCTATGGGACTCCCAATCATGGCCGGATGTGATACAGCCTGTTTTCGAACCAGGGACTGTTGTTACGCCTCTTGCATTGAGATGCAGTGCCTTAGACATTATCTGAGGTTTTTCTGTTGTGCCCACAATCGGTTGAGACACAACATGCTCTTGAATACAGATCGGGTGTCATGTTTTGGCTGATAAATGTACTAAAATGGGAATAAAATAGAAATTTCTACTTTCAAATGGTACTAGGTTGGAGGTCCACACATCAAAGAATGTGTGGACTGTTTTAAATGATACTGTCAATTCTCCATAGGAAACTTATTTAAATATTATAAATATAGATCATAGAATAAACATGGGCAATTGACATTGGGGTGACCAGCGGCCCTCTTTGTGGTAGTATTTATAAGTTACATTTTCAATTCAATTTACATTTCAATGGTATACCAGCCAAATTGCAGTGGTCTGAAGGGATAGGTCCATTCTATGAATTATATTTCTATGATTGAAATGACATCCACTGTATTCAAGAGCATGTGTCTCAAGAAATGGCAGGCACAACACAAAAACCAAAGATGATGTAAAGTAGGGTCTAAGACAACACATGCGAAAATTTACGGAATTTACGCGTTTTAGATAACTGACGTTGATGGTTAAAACGTTTCATAGTTTGTATAATTAACGGTATTAAATTATAAAATAGTTTGACAACCCTGTTTGTAAGCTTTTAAATTATATAAAACTCACCCGTTTATATTTTCCAGTGATGAAGACATGGATATCTCATGGTATGGTGAGGTATTCAAAATGGACCAACTTTGAGCATCTTTATCTCCTGATTGTTTTGGCATTGTGGTCCAAAAAGTCACTTTCTGAAAACTTCTTCCATGGGCAAACTTGTATGGAAAGTTTTGTTTAAATCAAAAGGGATGCAGTCAAAAAGTGATTGCATTCAAGAGTGAAAGCACTGCCAGCTGTCGGTTTAGAAACCTTGAATAGGCCTATACTCTATATGTTCTCTGATATGCACAGACGTCTATGAATAAACTGGGTTGTATGGGCTGTGTTTGACTGGAGCTCTGTGTGTGTTCTCTGACAGGGTAACTCTTGCCTTCACCGGGGTGGGTCTTCTGGTCGTACTCACCTCCATCATCGGGTTTCTTCCAAATGGGAGGTAAGATTTCTCATAATTGTAACACATTCCTTATTACCTGAGTAGTAACATTGTAATTAGGGTAGGAACAACATAGTAAGTGTTGAGACTCAGGCCCTGTTTTCTGTGTTTTTCCTGAAGGATGAAGAACTTCCTCAGTGAGCAGGTGCATCTGATGTGTTACCGGATCTGTGTAAGAGCTCTCACTGCCATCATCACCTACCACGACAGGTAAGCAGCAGAAACGGCACTCAACACACAGAATATTAATGCAAAACACGTAGAAAGCATTATTAGGAACGACATGCACTATATACCTTTGTTGAAAGATGAACACTACTGGTCTGTGTATTAGAGCCCACATCAATAAATCAGTTTGAATTCTTGAGCAATGAGTGGAGTAGTCGCTGAGAGCCAGTAGCAATCTACATTCATGTCCACTGTGCTGAGCAGAGGCCGCTTAGGTGGAGTTCAAAAGCCTGTAGCCACGACCGCCCGGCGCCCACACACACAAAGCAAGGGCTGCTCCAACAAGGCCATCACATTCCATTTAGGTCTGGGTTAGAGTACCCTTAGAGGCATCCAGCACAAACTGTTGCCCTGGACTTTACCAGGCTAGGTGTCACCAAAGGGAGCAGGGGCAGAGAAACATGCAAATCCATCATTGTTCAGGCATTAACACCCACAGTGTGATAGTCTGTGCTGTGGGAGAACAGTTAATCGGACTAATTATATTTACCCAGACTCTACACTACACCACTCTACCCTAGACAGTTTGTGCTACAGTGGACATTCCCTTTGACATGATGCAGGCAGTTTTCTGTCAGGTTCAAATGTCATCTGATGATGAATTTGTATTGATCCTCAGTTGTTGTGGTGCGAGACAATGCCAGACACTGCCCCCAGACCTGTCTTGATGTGTTGATTTGGATAACTGCTGTAGAGCACCGCCTTTACAAAACCACTAGTCACATGTTTGTTTGACAAAGCCCTTACTAGCCAATGCTGGTTCAAATGAGATAAGGTAAAGAAGAACATTTGAGGAAATGTTGCAAAAGGGAAACGTCTATCATATTGAAAAAATACAGTCCTTCTCATCCCCAACTCTAGGTCAGAGAGGGAACTTGTCATATGAACTTGTCAAGATACCCTTTGTTTTGCAGTTAAAAAAAATAAAAAAGAATATGAGTCATCATAGTCAGGGAGTGTAATTAAACAATAGGCCTAGTCATTCAAATAAACCGTTAAGTCCAGGACCAGAAGGGTTAGGCTAATCTCTGTGTGAAATTGTCCCTCAGAGCAAATGTTTTGAAAGACTTATCCATTGGGATAAAAATAACTGATCATAAACTAAAGACGTTTCTAATAGGTGATAGACGTTTACTAATAATAATAATAGACGTTTCTTTATAGGAATGTGGTGTATTCAGTATGAATTATGTCCCGTCTTGCTCTGCCTGTTAGCCCTGAAGGAATCTACATGTAGTGCTGGGCCTGTTACACCATGTGTCTCTCTAGTCTGGGTGGGGCTAAAAATACAGAAGTGGTGTAAGATGGGCTCTCTCTTTTGGTAACACGATCAGCAACATTATCTCCTTGGAATTTGGGCTCCTACCAGAGTCCAGCATGCTCAGGGGGTCTGGCTTTGAACTCCAACATCATTAGCCTCCTCCCACTTTCATGTTAATTAGGGAGAGGTGAAGGAGAGGGCACTGAGTTTCTCCCTCAAACCCATTAGGACTACATGTTCCATCATCTACTGAGTTGTTAGGCTCTAGCTTACACTGGAATAGTAATTTCCTGATACTCACTTGTCCCCCGACACTCATCCTGTCCCCCTCTGTCTCTCTCGATCCTCCCAGTGAAAACAAGCCCAAGAATGGAGGGATCTGTGTGGCCAACCACACCTCACCCATTGATGTCATCATCCTGGCAAGCGATGGCTGCTATGCAATGGTAAGGCCCAACACCCATGATAAATGGCACAGCAGTCAAACACAAGGCTACCTACTACAGCACTGAATTACTGAACGATATGTGTCATATTTAGAAAGTAATTGGTGTGCTACTACCACAAAACAAACTTTTAGACAGCTGAAGCAAGCACTCCAATTTTGTGAGATCTGAGACCTGTATCATCAGATGTTTGTTAAACCACACCTGTATGTGTGTCTGTTTGTGTTCCAGGTTGGGCAAATCCATGGTGGTTTGATGGGCGTGATCCAGAAGTCTATGGTGAAAGCCTGCCCACATATTTGGTTTGAACGCTCTGAAGTCAAAGACCGACATCTAGTGGCCAAAAGGTAGTAATGCATATGTGCACTTTGTTTAATGCTTTTTAGCTGGAAGTCTCTCAGCTGTAGTCTGGCTGATACTAAACTCAAAGTCCTTTTGACTTCAGAGTGTGGGGAGGCTGTTTAAAGTTGACGGCACGATGCGTTGATAATGAAGCTGTGCTTTTACTGCTTCTCCTTTGTGTCTTTCTCACTTAAACACACACATGTACCAGACTAACTCAGCTGTACCTTAGCAGAGACATTTAAAGAACTTAAATGGATAATTGACAACTTTCAATTAAAGGTTACTGTGACCAAAATGTTTTGATTAGACTTTATATGGGGATTAGTGTTTGTGTATTGATAAAGCTAGTCAAACTGGATTGAAATCAATGTACTGTAAACGTACAAAAATATATTGTTGCAGATTGAGTGATCATGTAGAAGACAAAACTAAACTGCCTATTCTCATTTTCCCTGAAGGTGAGTAGTTTTAGTTTTTTTCCTTAGTTACTGCTTTGAACATTACTACAGTAGTTTCTATTACTGGGTTTTTACTGTTACTCTTACCTTAATACCATTTCCTATCCCCATTTGTAAACACTAACCTTTTCCCCATAGGCACCTGCATCAACAACACTTCAGTAATGATGTTCAAAAAGGGCAGCTTTGAGATTGGCTCCACAGTCTACCCTGTGGCCATCAAGGTGAGAGTAGATCTCTCTCTCTCGTGTGTGTGTGTGTGTGTGTGTGTGTGTGTGTGTGTGTGTGTGTGTGTGTGTGTGTGTGTGTGTGTGTGTGTGTGTGTGTGTGTGTGTGTGTGTGTGTGTGTGTGTGTGTGCGTGCGTGTGCGTGTCACTAGGGCTGTGGCGGTCACAACATTTTGTCAAGACGGTTATTGTCAAGCAAATAACTGTCGGTCTCACTGTAATTGATCATTAATTAACATAAACACATTTAGTATCTCCTGGCTTCCACACAAGCCACTGATGCAGACCTTTGGAACATCTACGTTTTAAAAAGTCTAATAAATCCATTTAATATAGCCTTCACCTTCACAATAAATCCATTATTTATTGTAGACAAGTCTAAAGAAGCATGATATGAAGAAAATGTAGTCTATTTCAGAAGAACAGAATAGCATACTCTGAGTTGTCCTTATGTTAGGTCCTGATCTGGCTATGCCAAATGGATGTGGCCTACACTAGTTAATTTAGCAGACAAGATTTGCTTAGAATTCCTTGGCATTATTTTATAGTATGAAGAATACAATTGAACAAAGCTGAATAAAATAGAAAGGATATTTTCTCCAAAAGATTTGAGGGAGTGTGCACATGCAGCTATTCTGCGTTAAGCGGTTAACAAAGAAATAAGTACTCCTATCTGCTTAATTTAGAGTTATTAATGTAACTTTAGTTGTTCTACAAACGTTGGCCTATATGTTTAGATTTTTAATACATTTTAAGGCTGCATGATGCATGACTCTAATGATGATTTGAAAAAAATAGCTTGAAAGGCATGAGCTCTGCTTTGTTTTTTGCACCGGCTGTACACACTACATCAGTCACTCATTCCCAATTCGACAAGCACTTGATAATGCCCAGAATTTCAGGGTGGCATCCCCTTTGTGTGGCCGTAATGCATCCTAAAAGCATCCATGCCTTTTTGCAGCCAGTGGCCGCTGTGCGCTTCTCCCTGACTGCTGAGCTCTCTGAATCACCTCTAACTCACATGGCTCTCCATCACATGATCGGGTCTTTCTCACAGGCTACAAGTGAAGACAGACACATCGGGGATGCAACTGCGCACGTCCTTATCCAATTCCAAGGTGCATGTTGAAGATATTGGAAGAACTGTCCACATTTACTTTTCGTCAGCCAACAAGATGAGTAGGCCTAACAAGTAGGCCTAACAAACAAAAGCACTAGCCTATGTCAGTCTACTATCCCCCATAGTACAAAAATCTATGCAACAGATCAGAATATTTAGCTTAAAATGTTGATAAACTATTAGGCTATTTCTTCACATTATAAGCACAGCAATACGCACATGGTAGTAGGCTATAAGCGCAAATGTCCCATTAGCGGAAAACACCATTATCAAAAGTGACCGCAAATGCGATTATTCATGTAATGCTTTTATTATAAAGGTGAATTTTTTGGGGGAAAATTATCTTTCCCAAACTTGAAAATCACGTGCTGCCAGTTAGACTCTATGCCCGTTGTAAAGCAGATTAATGTGCTTAATTTTAAGAAGTTATTTGGCCACTTTAGTTGTGATACAAACCGTATCAAAACATATAGGCAAGGCTACATGAGGTGTGCGACTATGATTCGAAAAAGTCACACAAAAAAGGCATAGTTGCTTATGCTGGGTGGGAATCATTCACAAGTGAGAATATATAATTCACAAGTGATAGGCTAATATTGTCACTCATCAGACTATTCTTGATTTAGTCTTGTCTTTACATATACTAATAATATATGTGTGAAATTTGTTGTGATTTAGAATGGACCATTATCATATATCGAAACAGGGGCGGCGGGAAAAAATACATATCATCTATGCACTCAAATAGCGAATGGAGGACGCTTTTCGCATGGTTCATTTTCATGCCAGCCAGGTAGGCTATAGTCCTGTTGTAAATATAAGCAATGTGCTTAATATTAGGAAAGTTGAGAAATAGATATAGTAGGCCTAGCCTATACAAAGTTAATGAGTGCTGAGTACCAGGCAGTTAGCAAGTTTGGTAGGCTACTAATGACCAGCAGCAGCATCAGAGCTTGGAGAAGCCTAATTACCTTGGCTAAACGGTCACATGGAATTTGACTGCCTTCATGAGTCGTGACCGCCGGTGTGGCGGTAATACGGTCACCGCAACAGCCCTATGTATGTGTGTGCGTGCGCATGTGTGCGTGTACGTGTGCGGTGTGTTTTCCCCTCTGTCTTCCAGTATTAATCAGTATTAAGTTCCTGTCCCTCCGGCCCCAACAGTACGACCCCCGCTTTGGAGATGCCTTCTGGAACAGCAGCCAGTTTGGGATGGTCAACTACCTGCTGAGGATGATGAGCAGCTGGGCCATTGTGTGCAGTGTGTGGTACCTGCCACCCATGACCAGAGAGGTTAGTTTGGGAAAAAACTCACCTTTTTTATTTTAAATTCTATTTTTCTCAGAAATATCACTGACAGGTTGGAGGATAGCTGTGACATTGATTCAACACCCCAACAGGCTGACCACACCGACGCGAGCGTTGCAAAATAAATTTACGAATCTGTTATTCAATTATTGCACCCACACTGCTCGCGCGCGTCAACAAGCGTCTGCGTTGCCAAGGGCTAAAATAGAAGTCATTCCTATTTCTGACGCAGATCGCGCTGCAAGTCCTGCCTCTCCCATCTCCTCATTGGTGTATAGAAGCAGGTACCCACGTGCCATCGCCTCATTGGTTATACTCACGTGGGTGATTGAAAGACAAACTGTGTTGCCGGTCGGTGTAGTAATACTATGAAAGTTTAGATGCCAATCACCATATAAGTTCAAAGATGAAAAAGCCTGGAAGGAGGAGAGATGACTAGAAACGATTCGGTTGACCGTTTTATGTGTGGATTAATTGTCGGAGTAGAGGACCTTGTGCATTTCAGGTAAAATAACAACTCAATGTTTATATCCCAGGACAAATTAGCTAGCAACAGCAAGCTAGCTAAATAGGACAAATTAGCTAGCAAGTGCAAGCTAACTAGCTAAATTGCCATAAATGTTTAATGCCTTTCGACCTGTCCCCAAATTAATGTAATTGGTTCAGAGTTTGTTTTGATATTTTAACCTGAGTGTCGTGATCGCGTTTGGTGTAGGGGGACAAAATAAATGTTTGCACGATGGCCCACACGCGCAGCCGGTTTGGGTTCCGTGTAAGAGCTTATGTTTTTTCCTGGCCATTGTGCATTGTTTGATGGCAGTTAAATTACATTTTATGAGCACGCTCTAGCCCCAGTGAAGTTAATACTGTCAATATTTTAGAAGGTGTAGTCAAGCTAACCTCCCTGAAGTTTGCTTTTTCGTGTGGTTAATATTAGTACCATTGCACAGCCTCTCATTTCAATCCACCAGTGTTACTAATATTGAATGGATGCATATGATGCACTCCTTTCTTTGACCTCATCTTGGCATGATTTACCTAGGACATGCTCAAGTCACCCAGAGTTTGCATTACTGATGCAAATAAATCCTGGTTTGAGTCGGTTTTCAAATCAGCATTCACCTCCTTTAATATTTAAGGTTGAGATGGCCTCTCCCAGCTCCCACTCCTGATTTAAGGAATTGTGATTCAAAGCGGTATTTTGAGAGGCTAGTTAGTATGGCTGCCTCCTTTAGACATGCAGGCTTATACACTTGCTGGTTTGTCTCATGTTGGGTTGTCTTTCAAATGAAATGTTATTTGTCACATGCGCCTAATACAACAGGTTTAGACCTTACCTTGAAATGCTAACTTACAAGCCCTTAACCAATAATGGAGTTCAAGAAATAGAGTTAAGAAAATAATGTAAATATTGCAGGTGGCCATTTGATTAATTGTTCAGCAGTCTTATGGTTTGGGGGTAGAAGCTTTTAAGGAGCCTTTTGGACCTAGACTTGGCGCTCCGGTACCACTTGCCATGCGGTAGCAGAGAGAGCACTCTGACTTAGGTGACTGTCTTTTTGGGCCTTCCTCTGACACCGCCTAGTATATAGGTCCTGGGTGGCAGGAAGCTTGGCCCCAGTGATGTACTGGGCCGTACGCACTATCCTCTGTAGTGCCTTACGGTCAGATGCCGAGCAGTTGCCATACCAGGCAGTGATGCAAACAGTCAGGATGCTCTTGATGGTGCAGCTGTAGAACATTTTGAGGATCTGGGGACCCATGACAAATCTTTTCAGTCTCGTGAGGGGGAAAAAGTGTTGTTGTGCCCTCTTCAGGACTGTCTTGGTGTGTTTGGACCATGATAGTTTGTTGGTGATGTGGACACCAAGGAACTTGAAACTCTCGACCTGCTCCACTACAGCCTTGTCTATGTGAATGGGTGCGTGTTCGGTCCTCCTTTTCCTGTAGTCCACGATCAGCTCCTTTGTCTTGCTCACTTTCAGGGAAAGGTTGTACATTAAGGCTGATTGCACAACCAGAGCTTGACAAAGCCATTTGTGCCAGGATTGTGGATGTGCACTTAATGTATGTGACTTGGTGTAAGGAATTTAGATAATGATTTTAGAGTCTTTTGAGCCGGGTGTGGATGTGAACTTGGTCAGGCCTCGCTCATGAAAAACAGGAAAGGGTCGTGTACAACCATCCACTTCTAAAACATGGTGTTCAGAGGCAGGGGTTGGCCAGCTTTGGGGCTCTGGCCATTGACTGACCGACCATCCCATCTTGATGTAGAAAGCAGGAGGGAAGTTTGGGAAGTTTTCCTTTCTCTAAATGTCAGAGTGGAAGGAACTCAGTGGGCTAGGATCCAACTGGTCCTCAGAGGTGTCCTGCCCTTTGATCAAATTTTCCACCTGCTGTTTGAATGGAAACTAGTACTTAGCAGGCTTTTGGAGCAGCCTCCAGTCTCTCTGTCACCAGGGGATCTTAGTTACACAGCATCACACAGAATCAGATCAATCCACATTTAGAGATTATTCTCTTTCCTCTGATGCATGGCCCATGCTTTATTCAATATCCCAGTTTATCAAACTTGACTTGATACTGCACTACATGCCAATTTTTTCCATTAGTGGCTGTAGCCAATAGAAAGGATAACTGTTGGTCATTTATACAATATGTGCAATAAGACCTTTTCCAGGACATGTCTGATGCTCAGATGGGCAAGTCCCCTTTGTGTGTCGATCTGGTATTCATCTATGATCTTTGTCTTCCTTTCTGAACAGGAAGGAGAGGATGCAGTCCAGTTTGCCAATCGGGTTAAAGCAGCTATCGCCAGGCAAGGAGGGCTGGTGGACTTGCTATGGTGAGTAACCCATAGCAAACATCTGAGAACTTATGTTCACATGGGTTACACAGTGCCTTTGCGAAAGTATTCACCCCCTTGGCATTTTTCCTATTTTGTTGCCTTACAACCTGGAATTAAAATAGATTTTTGGGGGGTTTGTATCATTTGATTTACACAACATGCCTACCACTTTGAAAATGCAAAATATGTTTTCTTGTGAAATAAAAAAACTGAAAACTTGAGCGTGCATAACTATTCATCCCCCCAAAGTCAATACTTTGTAGAGCCACCTTTTGCAGCAATTATAGCTGCAAGTCTCTTGGGATATGTCTCTATAAGCTTGGCACATCTAGCCACTGGGATTTTTGCCCATTCTTCAAGGCAAAACTGCTCCAGCTCCTTCAAGTTGGATGGGTTCCTGCTGGTGTACAGCAATCTTTAAGTCATACAACAGATTCTCAATTGGATTGAGGTCTGGGCTTTGACTAGACCATTCGAAGACATTTAAATGCTTAAACCACTCAAGTGTTTCTTTAGCAGTATGCTTAGGGTCATTGTCCTGCTGGAAGGTGAACCTCCATCCCAGGCTCAAATCTCTGGAAGACTGAAACAGGTTTCCCTCAAGAATTTTCCTGTATTTAGCGCCATCCATCATTCCTTCAATTCTGACCAATTTTCCAGTCCCTGCCGATGAATAACATCCCCACAGCATGATGCTGCCACCACCATGCTTCACTGTGGGGATGGTGTTCTCGGGGTGATGAGAGGTGTTGGGGTGGGCCAGACATAGCGTTTTCCTTGATGGTCAAAAAGCTTAATTTTAGTCTCATCTGACCAGAGTACCTTCTTCCATATGTTTGGGGAGTCTCCCATATGCATTTTGACGAACACCAAACGTGTTTGCTTATTTTTTTCTTTAAGCAATGGCTTTTTTCTGGTCACTCTTCTGTAAAGCCCAGCTCTGTGGAGTGTACAGCTTAAATTGGTCCTATGGACAGATACTCCAATCTCCGCTGTGGAGCTTTGTAGCTCCTTCAAGGTTATCTTTGGTCTTTGTTGCCTCGCTGATTAATGCCCTCCTTGCCTGGTCCGTGAGTTTTGGTGGGCAGCCCTGTCTTGGCAGGTTTGTTGTGGTGTCATATTCTTTCCATTTTTTTATAATGGATTTAATGGTGATCCGTGGGATGTTCAAAGTTTCGGTTATTTTTTTATAACCCACCCCTGATCTGTACTTCTCCACAACTTTGTCCCTGCCCTGTTTGGAGAGCTCCTTGATCTTCATGGTGCAGCTTGCTTGGTGGTGCCCCTTGCTTAGTGGTGTTGCAGACTCTGGGGCCTTTCAGAACAGGTGTATATATACTGAGATCATGTGACAGATCATGTGACACTTAGATCGCACACAGGTGGACTTTATTTAATTAATTATGTGACTTCTGAAGGTAATTGGTTGCACCAGATGTTATTTAGTGGCTTCATAGCAAAGGGGGTGAATACATATGCACGCACCACTTTTCCATTAAAAAAAAATATTTTTAAACAAGTTCTTTTTTTCATTTCACTTCACCAATTTGGACTATTTTTTGTATGTCCATTACATGAAATAAAAATAAAAATCCATTTAAATTACAGGTTGTAATGCAACAAAATAGGAAAAACGCCAAGGGCGGTGAATACTTTTGCAGGGCACTGTACATTGTCTGTATCATTGTTAAACCCAGCTCAGTTTTGCTCTAATGTATCGCCTTGTGGGCATCACAGAATACAGTGTAATGCAGGGTTCCCCAAAATAAGACTGTAAAAACACCAGAAAATCACCTCTGATTAGATTTTTGGAATTCTTTTCCAAATTATTCCTACATATAATGGAGAGATTTTAAATGAAATGATTATGTTTTTGTCAAATATTATATCTGTTTGGGCTTCTTGTGGTCAATTTGCAGTCTACAAATTATTTGTAATTATGTTCCGGATCCCTTTACCCCTTAATCAAGAAACAATCGGCCCTTGGCTAAATCTAGTGGATGATCCCTTGTGTATTGGATTTGTGAATTATGTTGTTGTTTCTTTGTAGGGATGGAGGTTTAAAGCGAGGGAAGGTAAAAGACACCTTCAAAGAGGAGCAACAAAAGTTATACAGTAAAATGCTAGTGGGAACCCAAGAGGACCGCAGTCGTTCTTGAAGACAAATGCAAGGAGTTTAAGATGATCAGAAACCCAGTTGGGGACCACAGAATGGACAGTCTAAAGGAGTTTTTTACTTGGAATACTCCCACCCTCATGTCAGGAATATTTCACTTGGCTTTCTCAGTCACTGCCTCAGCTTGGCATTTCAAGTTCTCATTGCTGTTACAGCCCATTCTGGGCCTTGTCTCTGTCCTCTGTTTCTAATGAACTGGCCTCTACTGTACCAGTGTGTCATGAAGCTGCTCACTAAGATGGTTTGTTGTCTTCCCTGATGGTGACAAAACTGTCTTTTGAGTGACTAATGTATGTATGTCCTTCATTGAGTTAATGTATATGTCTTGTTCTTATTGTTTCTCTTTTTTTGTTTTATTATTGTTAATAGTAATAATGACAGTTATTATCATAATTGTTCTTTAAGTTACAAGAGATATGTGTGGGGATGTACTGTAGCAATGCAACATAGAGAAGCACTGTAAAATTTGTACTGAAGGGGAAAACTGTGACCATGTTGGGAAATGCATGAATGGCTTGTTCCCAACACGACCAAGATGGTGAGGTGCCACGTAAATATGTTTCTAATACTTTTTTATTGTTTGTTTTTTTAGATGAAAAAAGCCTTTTGTTTTAAAGGTCCAATGCAGCTGTTTTAATCTCAATATCAAGTAATTTCTGGGTAACAATGAAGTACCTTAATGTGATTGTTTTCAATTAAAATTGTCAAAAAGAAACCAGGAAAGCTTCTTAGCAAAGAGCAATTTCTCAAGAAAGAATTTTGCTAGGACTGTCTGGGAGTGGTGAGTGGAAAACAGAAAACTGCCTGTTATTGGCAGAGAGGGTTAGAACTCTTATTTATTGGTCTATTAACTAATTTACCTCCTAGTGATGTCACCAGGCAGGCCAAGACTCCATCCTACCAAAACTTCAGGCGGTCTTTTCAAACAGCTCTTACACTAAAAGAGCATTATTATCATTGTCACAATTTCACAGTATTATTCCCACCTCATAATGTGGAAATATATATAGAACACAGGAAAATCACATTTGACTGCACTGGGCCTTTAAGCATTGTAGTAATGTGTAAAATATAGGAGTTATGTTAAAGTGGAGCTTTTTTTTTCTTTTTCTGTTGTGAAGAATATACATTCTCAGTGACTGGTGGGGGTTGTTGAAATGTAGTAGATACTCAACTTTCGTCACATCTAAACTAGCCTACCTTATCTCAATTAACACTTACTTCTGCCTCCCACCCTTATCTACCGTGAAGCTACTTTCTGAGCTGTGTAAAGACTGAGGCCTCTGCCATCGACACCTCACGATAGCTGTGGTTTAAGCAGCATTGTGTGCTTTTAATTTGTTTACTTACTAATTATTTGTTATAACATGGTTAAAATGTGATATCATACCGGGCCATGGATGTGAAAAATATGCCTTGTTCCCTAGCTGCTCTATTAATACTTCCATGAAGGCTTCTCATCATCTACTGTGGGAATTCTCATGCCAAATGCACTCCAGAAAGTGAGGGGGCCTGAAGGAGAAAATGAAAGTACAGCTGCAGAGTTAGACTGATTCCCTGCGCAGCTGCAGTGCAAGCCTAGTGGAAATCCCTGGCCATCGCCTTCCTCAAACTCCTGTTTGGTTCTCTCATCCTTTATACATTGCTGTACCAAGGGTATAGACGTTTAGATCAAAATCTGTCCAATGTTGACCAATAAAAACCCAAGGATGAGGATATCAAAGTTGTGCAAGTTTCATTGATGTAAAATGAGATGCTAAGAGCTCTGTCAATGCAAGCCATTCTTTTCAGTACTCTTCATTAGTATACAAGAAAACACACTTGGCTTGTTGAAAAGAGTGGCCTTAGTGACCTCTGGAACCCATAAGAAGAAGGATTCCATCGGCATTCAAAGCATGAAGCTTGCATTCAGGTAAGGAAGGTTGCCAGTTGTTGCTTAGTTGACCGTACCTTTTATCCTGTACCAGGTTCCTTTCAATATTTTGTTGGCTACCTGACCACTTTTGCTTGGTGTGTTATTGATGGGATATTTGGTGTTCCTTCATACAGTATGTTCAACGAGACCCTTTCCAGAACATGTCTAATACTCAGGGAGCCAAGTCCCCTTTTGTGTGTGGTCTTCATCTATGATCTGTGTCTTCCTTTCTAAGCAGGAAGGAGATTATGCAGTCCAGTTTGCCAATCATGTGTTACATGAAAACACTTGGATAGGCATGTTGAAAAGAGTGGCCTTTGTGACATCTGGAACCCTTAAGAATCAGCATTCCATCAGCATTCAAACCATGAAGTTGGTCCCGTGTGGCTCAGTTGGTAGAGCATGGCGCTTGCAACGCCAGGGTTGTGGGTTCGATTCCCACGGGGGACCAGTACAAAAAAAGTATGAATGTATGTACTTGTAAGTCGCTCTGGATAAGAGCGTCTGCTAAATGACTTAAATGTAAATGAAGTTGGCATTCCATTATGAAAGTTTGCCAGCATTGGGCCTGCTGGCCGAGGCTGTGCTGCTTTAATAATGGTTGATTGGGTTGAATAAATACTTTTTTTGTGGGAATCTGAATGGTTGATAGGGTTGTGCTAACCTTTGGCTTACTGAACAATATTCTGTGCCCAGTTGTCCACTGCGGGCAGAGTGCCTACCTACTGTTAATTCATTTATAATGCAGTGGGCTGTGGGCCAGTAGTGCAATGTAAATTGTGAGGATTGAAAACCTTCCTTTTGAGGGTGATATATTCTATATCAATCCAATATCTGACCATGCACTCAGGGACGTGTTGTCCAGCCAGGACTCCTTTCTGCCAGGGTAAAGTATTGCCAGTGATTTTACTGAGTACCCAGCCTGCATCCCAACAGTGAGGAACTGCCTCAGTAGCCTTTCAGGGGGAATTTCCCTTTTAGGTCGCTTTGTTTACACTGCTGATGGACAGGGCAACATAATGCTCTGCCAGGCTTCAAATGGATTTATTGACACGGCTGGACAAAGCACACAATATGCAGAGGAGCAATAGGAAGCAGTGTGCAAACCTCAAAGGTTGGTTGTGTAAACCATGCCATGGTTTAGCAACTTGCGGCAAGCACTATTAAGGGTCCTGGGCCTCTGCCCCCTTTCTGTGCTTTACTCTGAACTATCTTTACTCTTTCTATGCAGATTCAGACCGAGGCTAGTTTAAGACCAAAATAAGGCAACCCCCCTTGGAAGCAAATTACATGGTAAGGACAGTGGTGGGCATATCATTAGGCAGAGGAGGCAATTGTCTCAGACCTGGCATCATCATGGGAACTGGGCAGAATATTTTTTTTTTCTTCTAATATCTCAGCAGCAGCTAAATCTGCAAGAAGCTTCAAAGTTGCAAAGGAAATGGGGAGGGAGGGGGGTTTTGCCTGGCCGCTGTACCCAGGTTAATGAGGCCACATTGTTGACACAAAAGGCCCCCCAAAAAGTAAATGAATCCATAGAGCCGAATAATAATTAATAATAGATCAATTATTTATTTCATATTAATACAATCCAAGTTTCTCATAACAGTAGAAACAAGTAATAAAAAAATGTATATTTATTTTAACAGAAAAATGACCTAATGCATTTAGTAAAAAGAAAGGTGCTGCTGATAATACTGCCATCGTCATCGGGGTAGAGGACATGTACAGTGGGTATAGAAAGTCACCACCCCCTTTCAAAATGTTCACCTTTTGATGACTGAAATGAAGGCGCTTCAGACCTTTATGGTAAAGACTGGTCAATGTGTTCATGTGACAACAATATCACAAGCTCTCCACAAATATGGCCTCTATGTGAGGGTGGTAAGAAAAAAAACACTCCTCAAAAAAAGCCACTTCAAGTCTCATTTGAGCTTTGCCAAAAAGCACATTGTAAATTCCGAGGCTAAGTGGCAAAAAGGTGCTGTGGTCAGATGAGAACAAAATCGAACTTTTTGGCGAGAACGCAAATTGATATGTCTGGCGAAAACCCAATACATCTTTCCAGCCAAAGAACACCATTCCTACAGTAAAGCACGGCGGTGGCAGCATCCTGTTGTGGAGGTGTTTCTCTTCAGCAGGGACTGGAGCACTTGTCAGGGTAGAAGGGAAAATGGACAGTGCAAAATACTGACAGATTCTTAAGGAGAACCTGCCCTCTGCAAGGAATTTCAAAATGGGAAAATGGTTCACGTTTCAACATGACAAGGACCCAAAGGACACCGCCAAAGCAACCGTACAGTCGCTGAAGGACAAGAAGGTGAATGTCCTTGAGTGGCCTAGTTCGAACCCCGACCTAAATCGCATCGAGAATCTGTGGAATGACTTGAAGAGTGCAGTCCATGAGCTGTCAACATGCAATTTGACTGAGCTTGAACAATTCTGCAAGGAATTGCAATATTGCATGTCTGTAATTCAAGCAAAAGGTGGTTCCAACAAGTATTAACTCGGGGATGTTCACTTATCCAAATAGGGTATTTTACTGTTTTAATATTAAGTAAAACAAATGTCAAAGAATTCACTTGGATATTGTGGGTTACTGTGTGTAAATAAAGCTGAGAAAAGTCTGATTTTATGTGTTTTCATTTCTGGCTGTAAGGCAACAAAAGGTGAACATTTTGAAAGGGGGTGGTGACTTTCTATACCCACTGTATATGTAGCCCATGTTTCCGATGCTGTCTGGCCAAAAAGAGTACGGCATGTCATACTCTTTTTGGCCAGACAGCAACCGATACATTGGCTACATATATGTAGTGAGACAGAGGTTTGCTGTGTCGCTCGCTCGGATGCTTTCTCTGGTGAGATAGTTTCAGCCACTTGCGAATTGAAGTGGCTGTTGGGATGCTGGAATGCTGGAATTATTTTGGATGAATGTGTGAAGATAACCTACTGTTTGAAGTAATTTGTTTGACACAAGTGAAAACATCATGACTGTGTCATTAAAAGGTATTACATTTTTACAGTTAAATTGCGTCTTTACTATAAAATAAGGTCTGACCTGATTGTTCAACAGCTCACCATAATAAGTGGTCTGTAGTTTGTCCTGTTATCAAGTAACAGAGTAGGCTGTGAGGTCAGTGAAAAGCTGAATGTGGAGTCAGAATTATGATCTTCACAATATCAGTGTATCACTAAAAATGTGGCTGTTCTAGTGCAGCACTGTCAATGTAGTGTCTGCTCAAAGATCATAGCATAAGTGTAAAACAAACATATTTCTATCTTGTCAAGCATGGTGTCAGACAGTGGTGGGCACACATCCAAATGGTGCAGGTTACGAATAAAGGATGGTGAGATGGGGTCAATCCAATTAAATCACACAGCTCGGCTCTTTTGTTTCCATCATTGAAATAAGTCAACCAGTTATGTTTTACAACAGCAGTGTCAGAGCTTGATGGAGTAGTTAATCAGAACTGTGCCTGGTCTTTTATCTTGTGGTCTTTGAACATTTGGCGTAGAGCAAACTGTTGCCAGCCCACTGACAATAACAGATTGAACATGATACACAATCTCTATAAATGAATAGGCTATGTGTTTTTTAAAATGTTTAATGTAGTTTGTTTTATTATTTGTGAAGTAGCCTAATATCTGGTATTTGACAGGCTAACAGCTTTCAGGCCCAACCATTCATAATCATTCCCTCCAGTCTCAGACTAGTCACAGACGTGGGCTATAATTAGAAGGTATAACCTCTAGTTGGCTACACTAGCCATAGCTTGTATATAAATGCTACTAGCCTATATATTTCGGTGTTTGGATGTTTTGAGGTCTGGATTAGGCGTCTGTGGTTTTTCATAGTAAAAGGTAGGCTTATTTGTAAAATATAAATAGCGGTATAAAAAAAACTGAGCGCCGTGGGCGGAGCTCCGAAGTTCATGACACAACATTGACAACAAGATCTGGTCGCGCGGGGCAGGACGAACTGTTCTGGCGCAAGCAGCACATGCACTGTTCCAGGTTTAAATCGGTTAAGAACCTAGTCCAGTTACCATGAAGAGATATACAAATCCTTTCCTGCCTGCTCTGCCATTTCTTAGCAGACTTTGGAGATAACTCCTTCCCAAGGATATAGAATCAAGACGGCGAACGACACCAGCCATCAACAAAAAGCGGGCAAGAGAAGAGCAGAAATAAATGATCAGGATTAATTAATTATACGACCGACTTCTTAAGGGCAGGTTATAGCGACCTATACAATACACCACCATAATCATTAAACTGTTTGTAGCTAACACACGTACAACATTTGACCATCGCGTGTACAAGAGTTCTTCCTGCAGACTATTTCTGGAATTCGATCGTAATCATGGAAACGTACACTGACGTTCTACTTGTCACCGCAAATGTTGGGTCATTATTCGACAATGTAAGTATTAACACCATTTCACCTAACGATAACCTGTTTTAAGTCACTTTGAATGGTGAATCAAAATGTCCAAGTGGAACAGCGAGATTCCTATGTAAGCAGTTACTACACCTGCCAGAGAACACCAGAACCGTTACAAGACCAAATTCTACTACCTGTAACATTGTAGTTAACTACATTCGAATAGAGACCAGTTCAACTCCCACAGGCTGGCATCGGGCACGCGATCCAATATTTAATTTGATTATTATAGGCCCTATAATATATATATATATTTTTTACATTAAGCTACTTCTTTAGACTATTACATTTAATCATGACAACCATGATTTCTGTAGCCTAAATGCTTTCTTCTCAAACTTTGAAGTCAATTGTTTAATGTCATTGTGGCTTCTGACGACACATTGTTTTCACTTCGATGGGCCTATACAACTGAAAGTCCTCTGTCTATAGTTATACTCACCCCGTATTTATCGTGAGCTGTTGCGGCATGATTCTTGAGGCGCGTGCGTGTTCTCACATCATATTGACAGATTCGCGGAGAGAATCTACCTATCAAGCAACAACGGGTCCCAGTTCAAATCAAACAGGAAATTGATGGCGTGCAACAACGACACGTTTGAAGTTATTGCCGCGAAAGTGCAGTGCGCAACTTTTTATTATTCACTGAGCTCCCGCTCGGCTACTGCAGAAACAAGTGATTTGATATAATTTGTAGCCTAGGCAACATTGTTGGCAATTAGATGTGTATGCCTATATTGTTTCAATACTGTAGGCCTAACACCTGTTATTAGTTACTACGGGTTAACAACATATATCAATACAATGCTGGTACCACAGTAGGCCTTACTCTATAAGTATTTTACACATGATAACTGAAATAGGCAATGATCATGGTCAGCATGGAATTGTCCATATTTGGGTGTAATTTTAAATAGGCTAGTTTTGCTGCACAATAACAACTCACATTATGCACAGTAGCCTAAAGCAGGGTTTCCCAAACTCGGTCCTGGGGCTGGCCCGCTTGTTTACATGGTCGGACAGCATTCTTGTGTAGATTAAATTACAGCAGAGCCAGCACAAGATATGGCTTGGAAAATGTACCTCAATCCATGGGATCAGAAATGCGTTGTACTCAGAACTGTCTTATTATTCCAATTGAAGATTAAACAACTGGTAGTTTTTCCAGAAAACTGGCCTTTTGGTCCTCATGCTAGGTAGCAGAAGCCACAGCAGGCATTTTGGAATGTGTTTGTCATCCCTGGATTGAGATACGTTTTCCGAGCTACATCTCACGCCGGCTCCATGGTGTGTTAATCTACACAGGAATGCTTGTTGGATCTGCTGGCTACCTAAAGCAATTACTTCATGGCCCTAGACAACATTGTGCATTTACTTATTTCATTTCATTCCGAGGAAGTCCCTGTCAATGGCTGTGAGGCTGAAACGTTTACACAAAATACAAGTCAGCTTGTTTTCTTTGAACTAATTGTCATTTTCCATTAAATCTGGTAAAATATTTGAAGAGGCAAGTATTGTGAGTTGAGATCATGGAGACAGTTGCCTTGATATAGTAATTTGTATATGTGGTAATAACAGGACGGAATCAATAACATATGAGTAGACCTACTTTAAGTGGTTGTGATGTGATGAGAAATGCAAACACCAGTGCATTAGTTTTGTGTTGTGGTCTCTGGGAAATCGGGGCTTGGCTGTCATTGTGACTGAGGGGGAGGGGGGTTACACTAATGGAAATTTGGCTCAGGACCATGTTTCCGGTTGCCCTATCTGGCCCAGTTGAAAACAAGTCAGATCCCATTGTGGGTTCAAGAGATCTGTAAACAGATGATTATCTTCCCAGGGGTTTCTTCATGCTTTTCTTCTTATATGGCCGCCTAATACGTTTAAACAAACCCTTCCAAACATGGAGAAAAGGTTATGCCTCACATTTTAGGGCCTTTAGTCTCACCAGAGACTAGTAATCTTGTAGGCATATTTACACAAGAAAGATGGAAATCCAGGTTTTCTGTTATAGGGCTATGCTTCTAGATAAAATCAAATCAAATTGTATTAGTCAGATGTTATTGTGGGTGTAGCGAAATGCTTGTGCTTCTAGTTCTGACAGTGCAGCAATATCTAACAAGTAATATCTAACAACTTCACAACATGTACCCAATACACACAAATCTAAGTAAGGAATTGAATATATAAATATATAGACCAGCAATGTCAGAGCGACATAGACCAATATACAGTAGAATAGTATAGAATACATTATATACAGTTTAAGTCTGAAGTTTACATACACTTAGGTTGGAGTCATTAAAACTCGTTTTTCAACCACTCCACAAATTTCTTGTTAACAAACTATAGTTTTGGCAAGTCGGTTACGACATCTACTTTGTGCATGACACAAGTCATTTTTCCAACAATTGTTTACAGACAGATTATTTCACCTATAATTCACTGTATCACAATTCCAGTGGGTCAGAAGTTTACATACACCAAGTTGACTGTGCCTTTAAACAGCTTGGAAAACTCCAGAAATGTCATGGCTTTTTAAGCTTCTGATAGGCTAACTGACATCATTTGAGTCAATTGGAGGTGTACCTGTGGATGTATTTCAAGGCCTACCTTCAAACTCAGTGCCTCTTTGCTTGACATCATGGGAAAAATCTAAAGAAATCAGCCAAGACCTCAGAAAAAAAATTGTAGGCCTCCACAAGTCTGGTTCATCCTTGGGAGCAATTTCCAAATGCCTGAATGTACCACATTCATCTGTACAAACAATAGTACAAAAGGATAAACACCATGAGACCACGCAGCCGCCATACCGCTCAGGAAGGAGACGCGTTGTGTCTCCTAGAGATGAACGTGCTTTGGTGCGAAAAGTGCAAATCAA
This sequence comes from Salvelinus namaycush, assembly GCF_016432855.1. NCBI lineage: Eukaryota > Metazoa > Chordata > Actinopteri > Salmoniformes > Salmonidae > Salvelinus > Salvelinus namaycush. The sequence continues at coordinate 25,879,432 of NC_052307.1, read as the reverse complement.
TGCCAGATCAACACCAAAGGACCTTGTGAAGATGCTGGAGGAAACGGGTACAAACGTATCTATATCCACAGTAAAAGGAGTCCAATATCGACATAACCTGAAAGGCCGCTCAGCAAGGAAGAAGCCACTGCTCCAAAACCGCCATAAAAAAGCCAGACTACGGTTTGCAACTGCACGTGAGGACAAAGATCGTACTTTTTGGAGAAATGTCCTCTGGTCTGATGAAACAAAAATAGACCTGTTTGGCCATAATGACCATTGTTATGTTTGGAGGAAAAAGGGGGAGGCTTGCAAGCCGAAGAACACCATCCCAACTGTGAAGCACGGGGGTGGCAGCATCATGTTATGGGGGTGCTTGGCTGCAGGAGGGACTGGTGCACTTCACAAAATAGATGGCATCATGAGGCAGGAAAATGATGTGGATATATTGAAGCAACATCTCAAGACGTCAGTCAGGAAGTTAAAGCTTGGTCGCAAATGGGTCTTCCAAATGGACAATGACCCCAAGCATACTTCCAAAGTTGAGGCAAAATGGCTTGAGGGGGCCTACAAACCTGACTCAGTTACATCAGCTCTGTCAGGAGGAAGGGGCCAAAATTCACCCAACTTATTGTGGGAATCTTGTGGAAGGCTACCCAAAACGTTTGACCCAAGTTAAACAATTTAAAGGCAATGCTACCAAATGCTAATTGAGTGTAAGTAAACTTCTGACCCACTGGGAATGTGATGAAATAAATAAATGCTGAAATATATCATTCTCTCTACTATTATTCTGACATTTGACATTCTTAAAATAAAGTGGTGATCCTAACTGACCTAAGACAGGGAATTTCTACTTGGATTAAATATCAGGAATTGTGAAAAACGGAGTTTAAATGTATTTTGCTAAGGTGTATGTAAACTTCCGACTTCAACTGTACATATGTGATGAGTAATGCAAGATATGTAAACATTATTAAAGTGACTAGTGTTCCATTTATTAAAGTGGCCAATGATTTCAAGTCTGTGCATATAGGCTGCAGCCTCTGTGCCAGTGATGGCTATTTAACAGTCTGATGGCCTTGAGATAGAAGCTGTTTTTCAGTCTCTCTGTCCCAGCTTTGATGCACCTGTACTGACCTCGCCTTCTGGATGATAGCGGGGTGAACAGGCAGTGGCTCGAGTGGTTGTTGTCCCTGATTATCTTTTTGGCCTTCCTGTGACATCGGGTGTTGTAGGAGTCCTGGAAGGCAGGTAGTTTGCCCCTGGTGATGCGTTGTGCAGACCGCACCACCTTCTGGAGAGCCCTGCGGTAGTGGGCAGTGCAGATGCGTACAATGCGGTGATACAGCCCAACAGAATGCTCTCAATTGTGTATCTGTAAAAGTTTGTGAGGGTTTTAGATGACAAGACAAATTTTTTCAGCCTCCTGAGGTTGAGAAGGCGCTGTTGCACCTTCTTCACCACACTGTCTGTGTGGGTGGACCATTTCAGTTTGTCAGTGATATGTACGCCAAGGAACTTTCCACCTACTCCACTGCTGTCTTGTCGATGTGGATGGGGGGTGCTCCCTCTGCTATTTACTGAAGTCCACAATCTTCTCCTTTGTTTTGTTGATGTTGAGTGAGCAGTTATTTTTCTGGCACCACACTCCCAGAGCCCTCACCTCCTCCCTGTAGGATATCTCGTCGTTGTTGGTAATCAAGCCTACTACTGTTGTGTCGTCTGCAAACTTGATGATTGAGTTGGAGGTGTCCTTGGCCACGCAGTCATGGGTGAACAGGGAGTACAGGAGGGGTCTGAGTATGCACCCTTGTGGGGCCCCAGTGTTGAGGATCAGCGAAATTGAGGTGTTGTTTCCTACCTTTACCACCTGGGGGATGGCCCGTCAGGAAGTCCAGAACCCAATTGCACAGGGCGGGGTTCAGACCCAGGGCCTCCAGCTTAATGATGAGCTTGGAGGGTACTATGGTGTTGAATGCTGACGTCACAAAAAGGTCACCAGGACATTAAATTAAAGGAACTTTACTTGTCAAGGAGAGAACAGTGCAAATCACCTCTAGGTTTAGAATTGTTAGGCATACTTTTCTTTAGAGGTTATGATGGAACAGAGAGTGATGGTGCTACAGGACATGTACAGTGCATTTGGAAAGTACTCAGACCCCTTGACTTGTAACATAACAAAATGTGGAAAAAGTCAAGGGGTCTGAATACTTTCCGAATGCACTGTATGAAATGGTTCAGTCTCAGTTCCAGACTTCTGCTATTAAACATGCCCACATTACCTCTGGCAACAAACATCACCTGTGGTGCAGTATAAAGTTAAGGTCAAAACTGTTCCAGACTTTGGTTTTTCCATTTATTTTTTGAGGTTGGACTTTGGCACGTACTGTAGATGCCACCGATTGTTGTCACCTCTTTAGTATGTATGTGTTATACCTGTGCCATGTCGTTAGTGGGAAGGTGTTTCACCTGTGCTGGACCAGGTGCTATTTAAGAGTGGCTGGCCGGTGCTCCAGTTGTCTTGAGAGATGTGGAGGGTCAACACCTTTAGTTGGCGCTCCCTATTTGAGTTCTAGAAAAACATTAATTTTGCAGAAATGTTCCACATTTTTGGTTTGCTTCCTGTCTTTAAGTTTGGTATGGGTTCATCTTTTTGTCTGCCTCTTCTTGGGCAAATTTAATGGGCGCTCATGGTGGGTGTCTTTTAGGTTCCAGTTGTTGTGGCTAGTCAACTTTCAGTGGACACCACCATGAGTGTCTTTCAGAACCCTGCCTAAAACCCCTGCTCTTTTGTTTTGGTTGTTGTTCAGTTACTTTTTGTTAGTTCACACTTTATGTTTGAGCGACATTTTTGGTTTTCTTGCTTGGGAACATAACAATAGCAATGGAAATAATATAATTACCATTAATAGTCATCAATGTTAGATCGACATATTTATCTTGGTGTTCTCTACCTTTTAAAGAGCATTGTGTAAATTAATTTGGGTTGCCATGGTGTTTGGATCAGCATAAGGAAACAGCAGGTTGCCAAGTTTCACTTTCTTTGGCAAACACTTTCTCTTACTTGGAAAGCACTTCAGATGGACTTACAAGGGTAGGCTGGAGTTACCCAAAGCAACTTTCACGCAACTTTGTCTGCTTGCACCCTGAGAAACTGAAAGGAATGGACACAAGGCACTGTAATGAAATGTTTCAGACACCAAGCCCTTCAATAAAAACCTTTGCAAATAAAATGGCATCTCAGCATCTGTTTTAGGCCTAATCATGCTTTTTTTATGGATAAGATTCATTGGGAAAAGACAGTACAGGACACATGCAGTTGGGTTTCTTCAGTCAGACACCTGTATTATGGATGAGCTGCTCTCCCGTCAGGTCATGGTGCCTGGGCAGCCGGGCATGGTGGGCAGCAGCAGTCATTTGGCCATGCAAATGCACTATGCAAAGCCACTGCTGTGCTGCTACAGCTCTGGCAGATTGGCCTGCATCCGGCTGGCCCTGGAGAATACAGCACAGTCTGTATTCTGGCCTGGCACTGGGGGAAACACAAACACACACTGTACTCTGGATACTTAGTAGCTCACAGAGGTTCCCTGGAAATATTTTGTTGAAGAACAGGCATTAAACAAAATGGAAGGATACATGTTAATTCAATCTCACATTGTTACACTGTATACATCAACAGGCAGGCTTGCTAATAATGTTACAGATTAGAGTCTGATTCTTTATGCCACTTATGTAATAAACATATTACAACCATTCCAGAGGGACATTTGTTTTTTAATTGCATAGGTTATATATATTTAACATATAATTGTACCTGTTGGTGTGTGGCTGTTTATCTGCATAAATCTTACTGTATGTCCCAACAAAACATTTGACAAGACTGTCGTGTTGTGCTTATCCACCTGCCTACCTCATGCATGTTTTATATCTTCCACTGTCAAGTGCTAATATATAATTAAACATGTCCTTTGGTCAGTGTATAGGAAAGGTGCCTGGCAGGGTTGATTGGTAAACCTGGGTTGACAAGATAGCACCCTAGGATCTCATTTAAACCATTCTGTTTATGCCCTTTGTTTTCAATATCTCAACTGTTCGGTTATTATTTTTGGTAGAATCCATGTGTGAATTTAAATGTTGTTGTTTTTTTCAACCCACAGGTGGGTGAGATTGAGAGTGACTGGCTTCGAGAATTATTTGGGGTGAGTTTGGGATCCCTCTCAGGTGTCCACTATGGATTCTCACATTTTTACTGTTGACATGCAAACACCTTAAGCCATCCTCTCATGTTGAGACTGAACCATGAGCCCTCCTGGATGGTGGACTTATAAATCGATTAGATACTGTCTCCATTCCCAAAGAGGTGAAGAAGACACTTTCCACTATTTAGCCAACACATTATGCATAGTCAAATTCCAAAGTTGTATGTCATCTTAAGAAAAAACATTTACTTACCAGAATTCAGTAGGATGCCCCACATTTGACCACCATTATGGCACATGATTGTGGTAGTTTAATGGCTTGCCTGATATCTATGTCTTGTCACAGACTGTCCAGAGTCACAAACCACGCTTCATCGCCCTGCACTTCCAGGAGGTTGGAGGCAAGGACTACATGGTCAATATGGGCCATGCGGAGAACTTCTTCTGGTAAGACATCACTGTGCCAAACTCTCTATGGGACACTTTCAAAAGTATCCACAAATGCTGCCCAGACTCCTTACAGTTTTATGACCAACAGATACAGTATAACTTCATGATTCATCTGGCAGGCAGTGGTAGAAGGGTTTTTAACTGTGGTCTGAATAATGTTATCATAACCTCAGGACATCAACTGCCATTATCTATATAAGAGAGTGTCCAAACACAAGTGTACAGTGTTAGAGACAGTTACTTCAGTGTATCAGACTTTGAGTTGTTCAGTTTATCCTCTTCTGGTCTTTAGGAACATTGAGTCCAGTGAGGAGATGAGGGACTTTGACAGGGTCTGCATCTATGTGGACAACCACTTTAAGAACGTGGACAGCTTCACGGTGAGTACTACAGGACTGCACTGATCAACTGACAGAAGTTGAATTGAAAGACTTTATAACCACCATGTCTGGTTCCTCTAGCTCAGTTAATAACATCGATATAGTGGAGCTTGATGTACAGGAGGCTGAGGTAAAGCAATAACATGTTGTGAAAGCCCTTACGAGGGTTACCATTTGTGTCTTTGCCTTTAGAAGACCTAGTATCTCCTACAGCAGGGATTACCAAACTTTTTTGCATAGGCAACCCCATTTGTGATAGCAAATTCATCAGGGACCTCCTCATAATATCAGAACACAATTCCTACTTTAGAGTGCGATTAAAAATATAATTTCTTGCAGTTTTACTATGACTTCCGCAGTGCATGGTTGGACTAATCAAGTCTCGGGCCTTAGGAAATATTAAAGCTCCCGCACTTGGCATCAGAGAGAACATTTATTAGTGTACTAATATTTTGAGATCTGGCCGTGGACCCTGCAGTACCTCCGCAGACACCACTTTTTTTAGACAGCAATTCATCTCTGTGACCACAAGGTGGGGCCCTGCTCCACACTAGAGCTCCAATGAGGACCAGGGCTTCTCATCAATGCTATGTTGGGTATTTTTAGACTGAGAAACAGGGATTCTTTGGTAAATATAGCATAATAGAACATTACAAATACATGGTACTGTACATACACATGATACATTTACATGTTCTGCTTTCCAATGCAAAATGCTATGTTCAGGAGGACATCCATTCTGTACAAGTTATGGTCTAATGCTTTTTGGTTTAATTGAAATAATATGACATTTAAGTATACCCAATACAATGTGTTTAACATGACCATAGGGTGAGGATTTAAATGATTGTTTCATCACAAAGACAGGGTAGCAAACAATTTGGCCTGAAAAAGTGCATGTATCCATGTTGTGACACGCTTTCCTCAAGAGTACAGTACAAAGGAGGACCAAACTCCTACAACATGAATGAAGTGCATGGTGGACCCTAACCCACTGGACAGTTCATATTTATCATTGACTTAGGAGATCATAGTATATTTAACCGTTGGAACTAGGGTGATATTAGTTTGACCTCAGTGTGAATGTCACAAGGCAAGACTTTAGGTTACGTGCTGAGTTTGTTTCACCTGTGAAAGGACACTGTTGTATCCTCCCATATAGTTAATTACAACATGACAATGTGTGGGGGGTATCTCAAAGAGAGTATAATGTACAGTACACTCTGAAAGTTATAAAGTGTGAGTACGGACAGAGGTGATGTGTTTAAAGGCTGGTTTATACACTTGCTCTTGGCTCTCCGCTAGTCTTATATCCTCATCTATCCTCTGGCCCCCCAACTCTCTCTTTATGTGACTACAATATATACGGCTGTGTGTCTGTGCAGCGCTAAACTATCATTATAGAGTTGTCAGGAGGCTGTCTGGGTACTGGACAGTGTCTCAATCTCCACACTTGTCCAGACCAGCTCCATCTTCAGCCTCCCCTCTAATGGCCTCTGTACCTGGAATAAAGACTGTTTCCAGTGTTGCTTGTTCTGAGCCACCTTGGTTCTAAATGAGCCATGTCATATCAGAGCCTGGTTTATAAATGGGCTGGTCAACACAACACACAGGCCTAGTTGTTGCTTAAATCCAATCTTGGGAGGGTCCATCCCCATCATGTGCAGAGTGGCACAGGATTAAACCCATCCAAGCTAGACCCCAACACTGGAGCCATGACAGTGGGGTCAATGGATCTGTCTACACTCTGAGGTGTGTGAAGTGGAGGGGAAAGTCAATGTCCAGGTGTGGGGAGACAGGCCAAAGTCAATAAATGTAACTCTAGATTAAAACTATTGATCCCAGCCCATTTGTAAACAATAAATAAGGGCTGAGGGGAGTGGCGGACATCTGGGACTATGTTTCCCCTGTGCTTGGTTGTCTGTGCCCCCCCCCCCCCCACCTGCCCTAAGAGAGCTGCAGCCCCCAATGCCACATTCTCATTTCGCCTGTGCCACCAGCATTGATTTTCAATTTGTTTCCCTCGGCTGTGGATCAGCAGCTCCCTGGCCAGAAGAGGAGGGGGGTCTCTATGTTCAGAGGGGCTGTGAGGAGGGGGGCAGGCATGCATGCATTCCCTGTATAAATGGTGTTTTGATAAAAAATCACTTGTAAGTCAATCGTTTTTTATTCAACTGTGCACAAACCTGATTGATGAAGATGGGTCCTTGGCAGAGTATGTGGAGGAGAACCTTTCTGTATGTGTTTTAAAAAACAAAAGGCACAGCAGACTTCCACGGTCTTAAAATTGTTTTACAGTTTTAAGGATATCCCCGCAAAATGTAATTGCTATTGATAACGTCACTATATAGACATTAGACAATGTTTATTAGTTGGTAAACACTCAAACCAGCCTACCATGTTTTCTTTCAAACTAATGCATTCGATTTGATTTAATAACTGCTATAACTCAGGTTAGCGATTCAGCTGAAGTCAGCCGATGTCAGATTTAACTTGCAAAACCGTCACTTTAGTCCGAACCTCCTCTTCCTCCTCTAACCCCCGTCCCCTCCTTCCCCAACTTGGACAGGTCCGTCCCTAATCGCTGGTCACCCTGACTGGTTGTAATAGGGACAGCTCCGTCCCATTAAATGAGGATCGCTCTGGCAGTGAAGATGAATGGTCTCTTCAGGGAGCGATCTCTCATGCCGGGTGGGGGAATAGAGCGGCCCGTCACGCCTAGGGTTGCACGTTTTGGGGAATATTCAGAGGTGGAAACTTTCTGTGGGAATATATGGGAAATATATGCAAATTCATATTAATACCATTTAAATATAGATGTTTTTTTGCATTGGATATATTTACCATATCATATGGAGACAGAAACATAAACCTTTTACCTTGTCATAAGTAGACATAATTGCAAATTATTAAATCCTTCCAATATAAATAAAACAAAACAATTTAGTTACGAATTGGACTTTAATTAAATTAGTTGACTATTCACATAGGAGGATTTCACTGAACAACAAAAAAAGGGAATATTGAATGATCTCCAATGATCCATCACATCTCCCAAAAATGTTTTCAAAATATATCTGTAAAAGGATCGTCTAGAGACTAAAGCTTTGGTTGTCTTCCTCTCAGGCTTCCATGTCTTCTCCCTGGACCTCCTCAATGTCCACCTCTTGAACATCAGACTCTGAGGCCTCATCTTCACTGTCACTTTCCAACCTTGTTGAGGATGGCTCGTTGTCAGGCTCAAAAAGCCTCAAATTTGCCCGGATGGCCACGAATTTTTCAAGCCTTGCATTGGTCAGCCTGTTGCGTGCTTTGTTGTGTGTGTTCCCCATCAAGGACCAGTTGCGCTCTGTGTCGGCTGATGTTGGTTGGATTTGGAGGATGATGGAGGCAACAGGGGAAAGAGTCTTAGATCCACAAAGTCCCTTCCACCAGGTGGCTGATGAGATATGTTGGCACGACTGCCATATTGCATCTCCATCCCAAAGCCCTTGCTTGGAAGTGTACTTTGCCAGACTGCCAAGAACCTTGCCCTCATCCAGGCCAAGGTGGCGAGACACGGTAGTGATGACACCATAGGCCTTGTTGATCTCTGCACCAGACGGAATGCTCTTGCTAGCATACTTGGGGTCCAACATGTACGCTGCGGCGTGTATGGGCTTCAGGCAGAAGTCTTCACGCTTTTTGATGTTTCAGAACTGCAGTTCTCTGCTTGGAGTAACAGTGAAGTGGGCAGGGCAGTATGGATTTCTTCTCTTACATCTGCAAGCAGAGTCTGAACATCAGACAGGATGGCATTGTCTCCCTCAATCCGTGCAATGTGTACTGCTATAGGTTTCAGGAGTTTCAGGTTGCTTACCACCCTCTCCCAAAATACATCATCCAGGAGGATCCTCTTGATGAGGCTGTCCATATCGGCAGACTGTGATATGGCCACTTCTTGGAGATACTCCTTCCCCTCCAGGAGACTGTCAAACATGATGACAACACCACCCCAACGGGTGTTGCTGGGCAGCTTCAATGTGGTGCTCTTATTCTTCTCACTTTGCTTGGTGAGGTAGATTGCTGCTATAACTTGATGACCCTTTGCATACCTAACCATTTCCTTGGCTCTCTTGTAGAGTGTATCCATTGTTTTCAGTGCTATGATGTCCTTGAGAAGCAGATTCAATGCATGAGCAGCACAGCCAATGGGTGTGATGTGAGGGTAGGACTCCTCCACTTTAGACCAAGCAGCCTTCATGTTCGCAGCTGTCAGGACCCGGTTACGAACTCGGGTCTCCGGTGTGAGAAACAGTCACTTAGCAAACTGAGCCACTAATAGTCGGCAGAACCCAGAAGATGAGGCAGACACAGCAGTACTTGAGACGGTGTTTTAATAAAGTAAAAAGGAAAGTACTTCAGGCAAAAATATAAATCCACAACGTCAAAAGTAATTCCAAGAGTAAAAAGGTAATCCTCCAAGACAAAAGGTAAATCCACAAGGTGGTAGTTACCGCAGGGAAAAAACCTCAAAAGAATAATCAAAAATAAATAAACAAGAACAAAAACAGAGTACCTCAAGAGAATCCAGAATAACAAATGTTCACAGCATCGCTGGGGCTGGGTGCTAACATACAAACACAGAGCAAAGAACTGAGGAAAACTAAGGGTTTAAATACATTCAAGGGAAACGAGGCACAGGTGCAAATAATAACTGGAAACTAGGGAAAACAAAAGGGTCAAAAAAGCACAATGGGGGCATCTAGTGGCCAAAACCGGAACAATCCTGGCCAAATCCTGACAGCAGCATTGTCTGTCACCAGTGCAAATACTTTCTGTGGTTCAAGGTCATTGATGACTGCCTTCAGCTCATCTGCAATGTAGAGACCGGTGTGTCTGTTGTCCCTTGTGTCTGTGCTCTTGTAGAATACTGGTTGAGGGGTGCAGATGATTTAGTTAATTATTCCTTGCCCACGAACAATTGACCACCAATCAGAGATGATTGCAATCTCTATGGTTTGCTTGACCTTCACTTGAACTTTGTTGAACTCTGCATCCAGCAAATTAGTAGATAAAGCATGTCTGGTTGGAAGGGGTGTATGCTGGGCAAAGAACATTCAGAAATCTCTTCCAATACACATTTCCTGTGAGCATCAGAGGTGAACCAGTTGCATACACAGCTCGAGCAAGACATTCATCAGCATTTCTCTGACTACCTTCCTCCATTGAGTAAAAAAACCTTCTGATTCCAGGAGGACCATGAGCTGTTGCTATCGATAAGGTGTCTCATTCATCATTTTCACCTCGAATACAAGTAGAGGGACTTTTGTCAGAGGTTGCTTGTTGTGAGAGCTGAGGGAACTTTATGCACTTGGCCAGATAATTCTGCATCTTTGTTGCATTCTTCACATATGATTTGGCACAGTATTTGCAAATGTACACAGCTTTTCCTTCTACATTAGCTGCAGTGAAATGTCTCCACACATCAGATAGTGCCGTGGCATTTTCCTGTAAAGATTAGGGGGGAAAATTGTAAAAAAAACTCCAAGTACAATTCCATGTACAGCTATATAGTTAAGCAGCTAGATTAAACAACTCCTTTGTAATATAAGTGTTTTAAAATGAAACATGTATGGCAACAGTTGAACTAACACTCCTCAGTTAGCAGGCTCAAGCAAGCTAAAATACACATGGTAGCAAAAACTAACTAGCAGAAATTGTTAACAAGTTAGAAATGATTTAAACACACTTTGCTGTAGGCTACTATTTACCAGTTAACAAAAAATCATGTATGTCATATAAATATATTCACCCCACCCAATATTGTAATCAAAACTTAACAGAAAGCATGTAGTCCTTGGCTAGTAGTGTGCAAGATCTTGAGAATCATCTGCACATGTGATGGAAGAATGCACTGTGCATGCAGAGGGTTGCAATCCCATTGAATTGGGGATAGTTTAACCAAAATATGCCACAAGACCTAGAATTGCCTTATGTGTATCCCACAAAATGTTTTACTGTTATAAGCTAACTTTTTTGTTGAATTTAAGCAAAATTCCCCAAATTCCAGGGCTTAACTTCCCATGGAAAATTTCTGTGAAAAATTCTGGAAATTGACCGGAAAGTTTCCGACCCTTTGCAACCCTAATCACGCCCGAGACCCTCTGGGTGCCGCCAAATTTTTTCTTCGGCCCGCAGCCGGCACGGCAGCCCTACTGTTTAATACATTTTCAATTGTTTTAATTTTCTGTCTTTATTGATCTCAGAAGGCATGATTAATCAGAGCAGGCAGTTAGTACATTAAAAATGGTCACATCGGGATGATTGGGTGCTAAAGTGTGTGTGTGTGGTGTGTGCACATTTGATTGTGTACTGTGTACATGTTATTGCAGTAAAGCTATGTGTTTCTGTGGACAAGAGTGAGTTGAGCATAATATAATTGCTTGAAAGAGGGAAGGATTGAGAGACTGGGTGGCTGTGTGTGAAAGGAGACTAGAACTACTGAAGATGATAATGATGTAAATATTATGGAATCAGATCATGTTGCATGATACTCCTTGATGAATCAGAAATTAAGTTGTTTCTTTAAGTCATTATGACCGAAGGTTTCCAGTGAAGCCTACATGTGCTATATCGGACCAGTGTGCCCTAGCATGTCGCGTGAGCATGTTGAAGTTAATCAAGCTGTTTCGCAAGAAATGATGACGTTGATATTTTAAACTGAAACAAACTTTGAGGGAAGTCTGTGCAAGGTACAGTTGAAGTTGGAAGTTTACATACACTTAGGTTGGAGTCATTAAAAATCGTTTTTCAACCACTCCACAAATGTCTTGTTACAAACTATAGTTTTGGCAAGTCGGTTAGGACATCTACTTTGTGCATGACACAAGTCATTTTTCCAACAATTGTTTACAGACAGATTATTTCACTTATAATTCACTATATCACAATTCCAGTGGGTCAGAAGTTTACATACACCAAGTTGACTGTGCCTTTAAACAGCTTGGAAAATTCCAGAAAATAATGTCATGGCTTTAGAAGCTTCTGATAGTGGAGTGGTACCTGTGGATGTATTTCAAGGCCTACCTTCAAACTCAGTGCCTCTTTGCTTGACATCATGGGAAAATCAAAAGAAATCAGCCAAGAAAAATTGTAGATCTCCACAAGTCTGGTTCATCCTTGGGAGCAATTTCCAAATACCACGTTCATCTGTACAAACAATAGTACAAAAGGATAAACACCATGAGACCATGCAGTCGCCATACCGCTCAGGAAGGAGACGCGTTGTGTCTCCTAGAGATGACTTCAACTGTATTTCTGGAAGAATGCAATATTGGAACATGAGAGAGCTTGATAATGTCTCTAAACTTTATCATCACTGCAGCAAACTGACATTCTCAGCAATTGTTTAAAGGAGCTTGTATTGTATTCCTTGTCCTTACAGGCCCTGGGAAGCATGTACTTCATCCACAAGTCATTGAAAAACATCTACCAATATGATTTTAATGGTAAGAACATTACAATCATATCTATATCACGTCATTATTGACTTTGACTAATAATAATAAGATTAAGGACATTTTGTTATCGCTTTATGATTTAGCACTTCCATTCAGGCCCTGCACGTGGCGATAATTTCAGAACATCTGTATCAGTCCTGGTGTGCAAACTTGGCCCTTTGTAATGTATCATTATTATAATATAATTAGAGTTTGTCACAAAACAGTTTAGGAGGTAAGAGCAATTTGGTATGTCAGTCTGGAGATTCCCATCTGTGTATTTTGATAATAAGTCGGAACATCTTTTGAACACTGCAGTGTGATGGCCACCTCTTCTGGCTAAACATATCAGGGAATCTGAATTGAAAGTGAGATGTGTTATTTTCTTGCTGCATAGTCCAGTCACGTTAGGCATGACAAATATCTTCACAAAAGGCTTATGGAAAAGCCATAAAAATCCCAGGCCTGCCATGTTCTGTGTCGCCAGTCAGATTGGTGCACAGCGACCAAACACTGCCTAATGGCCTTATTATAGATCCTCTGGTCACGTATGCTGCTGTCATCAGCTTAACATCACTTTATTGATTGGTGTTTGCATGTTTTCTCACTCTTTTACCCTTCCCACCTCTCTCCCCCTCACAGTTAAGGATTTTAAAGCAGTGTCTGGACAAAACAAGTATGTAGGCTCCCTGGACGGGGTAACCACAATGGAGAAAGAAAAATTCCCGAAGAATTTCTGGCCCGATGTGAGTGTGTGTGTAGGGTGGGGGGGTAAAGTTCAGGGTGACCCAGGAGGTGTTGGAACAAATATGTGAGTGGGGGCTAAAGGGGGAGTCTATCTGACAGGGATATGAGACAAATTGTCTGGCATAATCAATAATTACCAGCATGGCCCTCCAATTAGTTAGCTAAATGGTGGTACAGTATTTGGTGAACATTTAACATACAAAATATTCATTTGTATAACTTTTTGTTTGTGATGTGTTTTGCAGTTCAAATGGTCTAGGAAGGGCTTCATGAGGACCCGGTGGATCATTCACAACCAGTACGTACTCTAGTCTAGTGGTTCCCAAACGGTGGGTCGGGTTGCCATTTTTTTGTGCGTAGAATTTATATATTTTTTACATAGATGTTCAGAATGGAAAAGCGCTTTCCGTGTAAACTTAGATGACTTAAACCAAATAGAAAGTATGTAGAAAAGATAAAGGACCTATATACAGTGCATTTGCAAAATATTCAGACCCCTTGACTTTTTCCACATTTTGTTACATTACAGCCTTATTCTGAAATGGATTAAATAAAATCATCCTCATCAGTCTACACACAATACCCAATAATGACAAAGAGAAAACAGGTTTTTAGAAATTTTAGCTAATTTATTACAAATAAAAAACAGAAATAACAAATGTACATAAGTATTCAGACTCTTGAGATGTTTCTACAACTTGATTGGAGTCCACCTGTGGTAAATTGAATTGATTGGACATGATTTGGAAAGGCACACCCCTGTCTATATAAGGTCCCACATTTTACAATGCATGTCAGAGCAAAAACCAAGCCAAGAGGTCGACGGAATTGTCAATAGAGACAGGATTGTGTCGAGACACAGATCTGGGGAAGGGTACCAAAAAATATCTCCAGCATTGAAGGTCCCCAAGAACACAGTGGCCTCCATCATTCTTAAATGGAAGAAGTTTAGAATCACCAAGACTCTTCCTATAGTTAGCTTCCTGGCCAAACGGAGCAATCGGGGGAGAAGGGTCAGGGAGTTCCTCTCTGGAGATGGGAGAACCTTACAGAAGGACAATGATCTCTGCAGCACTTCACCAATTAGGCGTTTGTGGTAGAATGGCCAGACGGAAGCCACTCCTCAATAAAAGGCATATGACAATCTGCTTGGAGTTTTCCAAAGGGCACCTAAAGACTCTCAGACCATGAGAAACAAGATTCTCTAGTCTGATGAATGCCAAGTGTCACGTCCGGAGGAAACCTGTGAAGCATGGTGCCTTTTTCAGCAGCAGGAACTGGGAGACTAGTCAGGATTGAGGGAAAGATGAACGGAGCAAAGTACAGAGAGATCCTTGATGAAATCCTGCTCCAGAGCGCTGAGGACCTCAGACTGGGGTGAAGGTTCACCTTCCAACAAGACAACGACCCTAAGTACACAGCCAAGACAACACAGGAGTGGCTTCAGGACAGGTCTCTGAATGTCCTTGAGTGGCCCATCCAGAGCCCGGACTTGAACCTGATCAAACATCTCCAGAGAGACCTGAAAATAGCTGTGCAGCGATGCTCCCTATCCAACCTGACAGAACTTGAGAGGATCTGCAGCGAAGAATTTGAGAAATTCCCCAAATACAGGTGTGCCAAGCTTGTAGCGTCATACTCAAGAAGACTCGAGGCTGCAATCGTTGCCAAATGTGCTTCAACGAAGTACTGAGTATAGGGTCTGAATACTTATTTAAATGTGATATTTCCGTTTTTTTAATGGGGTATTGTGTATTGTGTGTAAATGATGAGGGGAAACAACTATTTAATCAATTTTAGAATAAGGCTGTAACGTAACAAAATATGGAAAAAGTCAAGGGGTCTGAATACTTTCCGAATGCACTGTATTTCAAAATAATAGCCTAGAATCTTTGAGAACTTACAATCACCAAAAAAAAAACTAGACAATCAGGCCCCCATTGATTTTGTTTTAATGCTTAAGCATAAGAACACAGAATTAGCCATGGCAAAATGTGTAGAATTTCAGAAAAGTAGTTGTAAAACTGCAACATTTTCTCCTCAAACAAGATGATATTCTTTACTTATTTTTTTGTCTGTGTATGTTTTTTCACCGCTCAACCCTCATGGTGGGTCACGACTCAAAAGACACCTCAATTGATGGGTCACGAAGCAAAAAGTTTGGGAACCCCTGCTCTAGTCTACTGACCTACTGCTGTACTCTTCTCGACTCTACGTACTCTACTGTCACAGCTCATCAATAGATAGAGAGCCGGCTGTCATCCCGTTACTCAATGAATGCAGTGGTTAAAGCTGAAGCTCAGCAAACACCCTCTGTTTCCTCTGCACAATAGTTACTGCTTGCTCTCCTGTGTCACCAACACCAGTTCTTAGACAAAAGGAGTCTATGGGCAGAGTGCTACAAGGTCACCCTGTGAGTCAACATAGCCATCTGTTGGATGCACATTCATTGTTTTCAGGTGGCAGCAGCAGAAAAGGAGTGAATGCTCGGCACAGAAGAATAATGTGTTTGTTTGTGGACTAGCATTACCTCAAGTGCCCTCACTAATAACTAAACTCTTCATAACTGCCATCACTGAACAGCACACACACAGAGACGCTTCTAAATCGAATAGGAGAACAAATATCTTCACAATGCTTCCTTTTTTCATAGATATGTCTGACAATTCTCATTTTGTGTGTGTGTGCTCTCTGCAGGGGTCTGGACCTAGTCAACGTACACCTTTTCCATGATGCCTCCAACCTCATTGCCTGTAATGCCAGTCCCTCCATCTACTCAGCCAACCGCCAGAAGGCCCTCAGATATGTCATCAATAGGTTAGCCTGCCCATTCTCAGCTTTGAAGAACAACTCAAGTGCACCTACTTGAGAGAGATACTGTAAACCCACTTGGGAATCTAGATAAAAAAATAGTTGTCTGCAAGTTGGTTTGCAAGTGTATGTAGATCTGCGTTTATAATCATTTTAAAATAGAGGACTCAATTTATAGGCTAAAACATTTGACTCATACCGGTGTCATTTCCTTCCAGGATATCAGAGAGCAGCTATACTCCACTCCCCTTCTTCCTGTTTGGGGATTTCAACTTCCGCCTGGACACCCTTAGCCTGGTCCAGGTATTATATGACCCACTTCCTCAAGAATTTAATCAGAATCAGAAAATCAGGAAACCTTACTAATGGTCAGCTGACTGTTGACTTTTTTTAACCTAACTGTGTGTGGTGTGTTTGTGTGTGTTCTAGAACTTGTCCACTTCAGCAGAGGTGCAGACAGTGAAGAAGGACAGCAGTAACGAGGTAGAGAAAATAATCTGTGAGGAAAAGGACAATGACCACAAGGTGAGCCTCCCCATCCATCCACGTCTTCCATCCTACTGTCTCCTTGTTGTTATTCAGATTCAGATGTTTACTGTATCCCCAATTCCTTCATCTCAAGATTCTTCTCCATATTGAGACCAAGATGTTTGCCTACCTGCACCAGGCAGTGTTCAGAGAGGACAACGGCAGAGCGGTGAGAACATTTTCTACTGTACACATCAACAAATTTACACCCCACCCATATTAATATCATGGTCTACCGCTCACTGCCATGACAACAATCATAACTAAGCTAAGGACCCAGGGACTGAACACCTCCGTCTGCAATTGGATGCTGGACTTCCTGACGGGACGCCCCCAGGTAGTGAGGGTAGGCAACAACGCAGCCGCCATACTGACCCTCAACACAGGGGCCCCTCGGGTGCGTGCTTAGTCCCCTCCTGTAATCCCCGTTCACCCTCGACTGTGTGGCCGTGCACAACTCCAACACCATCATTAAGTTTACAGACAACACGACGGTGGTAGGCCTGACCACCAACGACAATGAGACAGCCTATAGGGAGGAGGTCAGAGACCTTGTCAAAGACTCCAGCCACCCAAGTTATAGACTGTTCTCTCTGCTACCGCATGGCAAGTGGATGCACCTTCTAGAACCAACAGGACCCTGAACAGCTTCTACCCCCAAGCCATAAGACTGCTAAATAGTTAGTTAAATAGTTAACCAAATATCTACCCGGACTATCTGCATTGACCCTTTTTTGCACTAACTTTTTTTGACTCATCGCATAGCTGCTACTACTGTTTACTGTCTGCCACTTTATTCCTATTTACTGTATATGCACATATCTACCTCAATTACCTCGTACCCCTGCACATCGACTCGCTACTTGTACCCTGTGTATATAGCCAAGTTATCATTACTCATTGTGTATCTATTATTATTTGTATTATTTCTCTATTTTCTTTCTCTCTGCATTTTTGGGAAGGGCCCGTAAGTAAGCATCTCACTGTTAGTCTACACCTGTTGTTTACGACGCAGGTGACGTGTAACATTTGATTTGATTACTGCCTTGGCTACCAGTTCTAAAACAGAAAACAACCACAGAAGATACTTCATTAAATTCATTAATTAAATTACATCCTACCACAGAGATAGTTATGAAATTGAATTTTCACATTATGCAGATGTTTATGGTTAGCAGATTACAAGTTTTGGGTCCTCCAGTAATTGTTAATCTTTCTATATCGCTCAGATTTTGAAATATGACAAGGAGATTGCAGCCTTTCAAGATGTCATTGCAGAGGAAGAAATCCTGTTTCCACCCAGGTAAGCCTCATCCCTGACAGCCCTGTCACTATTACTGTCATTATTACTACTACCTGAAGATGCCATGCTGTTTGTCTCTGTCAGTTACCCCTATAGTGAAGACTACACTAAACCCACCCAGTACATGAACACTCGCTGCCCCTCCTGGTGCGACCGTATCCTTATGTCTCACACTGCCCAAGACATCATCCACAGGGTGAGTAAGCTGGCAACGCTCTGCCATCCACACTTACTGACGAGTTGATTCATTTATTTATTTACCATGGAGGCACCTTCTATAGGCCTATTAAAAAAATGTTGTTTCATTTCAGAGGGATGAGGGAGAGAGCAGTGTGGTTTACAACATACTGGGCCCTAATGTCTGCATGGGCGACCACAAAGTAACCTTTATTTATACATACATACATACATACATACATACATACATACATACATACATACATACATACATACATACATACATACATACAAATGTAACATGTCTGGTCTTGAAAATGGCCCTTGATAAACAGGACTTAACCTATGAACCATTGTGTATTCCTCCTTTTTCCCCAGCCTGTTTTCTTGTCCTTTGCACTGAAGACAAATGGCCATTGACAAGGATCCCTCTGTGGTAAGAGTATATGTGCTAGTGAGTGTGTAGTGTATGTTCTGTAGGTTTACAGGATTATATCCAGGGGGTCTCTGAAATAGCGATCACAGGCCGTAATCTTGTCCAGCTCCCGGGCCTTATTCTCCAGAGAGCCATAGACCAGGCTGGCCCAGTGGAGTGCTGTTGGGATATGAACTAAGATGAAGTGCTTCTGTGGACAAACTGTCTCCTTTGTCCATAATGTAGCTGGGCCATCTATGTCTATAGAATCCTCTCCACTGTCGCTGTGTGTGGCTACACTAAGCCCAATGTGGGCCCTCTTTTCATTCATTACCAGACAGATCGCCGTCCAGAGAGACATTCATTGTGCAGGGCAGTGTATTGGCATTTTTACGGCTGTGATTTTGTTTTGCTGCCATTTCTATGACTTTTTCATATGATGGTTTTCTCCTTAAAGAGGATTCCTCTTCAGAAGGTTCTAACAGTAATAAAAGCCATGTATCGGAAGGACTTATTGGAAGGGCTTTTCAATGAGAGGGACAGCATACCAAAGCAAATAATATGTGATTCTCTGGTCTGCCATGGCTATCCTGGTTCCGTCTATGAATCCAGCAGGTTTTCACCAAATTTTGACTTTTATCTTATTTCGTTTTTTAGGAACTCCTTTAGCAATCCTATATCATTAATTGACACATTGAAAGAATTTATAGATGATTTCTAGATGTTACTGAATGTTTTCCTTGTGGATGGTAAAGAGTTAACTTTTCTCCCATTATGTAAGCCAGTGTCTATCCAACATTGGTCATCACCATCACACACTCCCACTCCGCTATCCGTACCAGAGGATAAACAGAGCAGCTCCTACCCAGTCACGGCACCCAGCCTCTCCCTGAAGTGCATGCAGTCAGTTTCCACCCAACCAAGTCTCTCACATTCTATTCTCCTCTCACTTCAAGTTATTGATTGCCATGACTTGGGTGACATCATCACAGATTTGATCATCAGCATTATGGATTTTTTTGACAGACAATTTGCTCTGTCCTGTGCTTGGCCATACGTCTTGCCATCCAGACCCCAAAACGTACACCGAGACAGGGTATTTTCTGGGAGTCCTCTCTTCAGTGATGGATCGTTGGAATAGGATTGCTGGATGGAATAGGACCAACGTAAAGACAATAGACTATGTGACTGTGGGACTGCTGATGTTTAGGCCATGGTCTTGTCAGGGAGGGACCAGCTCTCTCCCAATGGGAGGAATGAGACATGTGAGGACACACACACACACACACACACACACACACACACACACACACACACACACACACACACACACACACACACACACACACACACACACACACACACACACACACACTGGCACTCTGCCAAGTAAATGCCCTGACTTCAGCTGGTCAAACGGTTTTAAAGTGTCAAGGGTTTATAATTAAGTATTGACCTTCATTCCTTCTGACATTCCTGAATGGAAGATGGATGCATGCTTTTCATTTGTATGTTAGTAGTCTTTTATTTTACTTATTTATTTTCTTACTGTTTTAACTGTTTACTATCAATATAAGCATGCTAAAAGCAAACATTCACAAACACAATAAACAAAAGCTGCTACAGTATTTCAATGCACCGTCAGCATGTTTGTCAGAATAGAGCAGTAGCGTAATACACATTTCTCTGTGCATTCTTATATTGTGCAGTCTTTTGTTGAAAGCATACATTTTACCAGTACGTACATACTATCCCAGCTCATCCTTGGAACAGTGAACTCCAACAAAACGCTCCATTTGCCCCCTAATGCCACGCTGAGGTCATTTTTCCTAACCTACAATTTCAATGGTGTTGTAATAACTCAGCTTAAATCAATAAAATGATGTAAAAGACCAGTGGGGCAGATTCAGGCTGGGAGCCCATAAGGTCAGAATGAAATGTGGAAATGCGCCTTCTTTTCCCATCAGACCTCAGCCTTGGATTCCCTCAGACTCGAAAGTATAACATCTACATGCTGCTGAATACTGATGATCACAGCTCTGCCTGCCTGCTACCACACTCTGCTGGGTATACTCTCTGGTGGCTTGTACGTTGACATATTATGGGGTGGGCCTATGTAATGTACAAACATATGCTTCAACTGTAAGGTTAGTCTACTCTATCGGACATCAGAGCAGACATGGGTGGCTAAATACTGTTCCACATTCAGACAATATCAGCACAAAAAGACACCAAGCTTGCTAGATTAGTCACTGATAGGAGTTGATTTTGCTGCTCCCTTATAAGGACATCACGATTATGTAGTCTATTTTCATTTCTGATGCGTATTGCCGGTGGTACAGTAGGTAGCTACGTTCTTGTTACCACGAAGTGGTTTATTCCACAAACTATGACTGGGTCCTTTAAAGTAGCTCCTAAGAGATTCATAAATATGTTTTCATTTGTTTTTAGAGAATTGAAGAGTGTACTAATAGAGATTTCTCTTGTTCAGGGGAGCTGACACAATGTTATTCTGTTTTTAATAATGCATCCATTGTTTTACAAGGCAGCATCTTCTGGACTGTTTCAGTTACTGTGATCAGTTTGACTGTTTTACTAAACAATAACTTGTTTACCATCCCACTCTTTAATTTGAATGTGGATGTGTCTGGAATGGATGTTTGATACCACAGTCACACATACGCACACACATGCACACCCACGCACACGTTCACACACGCAAAGTTTAAACAATTTGAAGCTTGACACCTATGTATTATTTTGGTTTCCGTTATTTTATTGAGTATATCTCTCTTTCTATGTTTTATTTTTATTTGTGCTGTAGCAACCTCTTCAGATCTTTGTTCATTGTCCATGTTCTGTTTTGTATGAAATGGATGGATAGTTTGCATCATTTTGCTTTAATAAGAACTATTTCAAAGACTTCAAAAAATATAATCATGGATTTCTTTATAGTTAATAGTTGTATCAGTGATATTCAGAATGCACTTAAATGATCAATGCCTATTAATGAAGTTATTCAAATGTTGTACTCTTATTTTGAGGTAGAAAATGCATCATTTGTAATCGATCTTCCTCTGTAGTATGTGTTGATTGACTGACACTCAATCTGCTGTGAAGTAATTATAGACTGATATGACAAGGATTCATTAGTTCAAATGTATAGATAGATTATCCTTGTAATCTGTACCCTGTCAAATGTCCTTAATTAGTTTACTATCAATAATGTATGGGTCTGCGTGGAAAGTGCAAGTCCCACTCAATAATATACTTATACTAGTTGATTTATGGTATTGTCAACATATTGTAATGCCCTCCAGGGATTGCTCTTGGTTTAGAGTTCAACATGAGGCCAGTAGTATTGTTAGATGGAGTGGACTAATGTCGTTTGTCAAATTCTCTGGTCGAACACACAAAAAAAACACTACATTCTTGTAATGCTTCCAGTTTTGTAAATAAATGTTGACCACTGCAATTATATTACTGTATTATTCTCCCTTAATGAGATTCTACCCACTGGACACACTGGTTAAATCAACTTTGTTTCTACGTCATTTCAATGAAATTCTGCTAAACCAACATGTAATATACTTTGAATTGACTTCTGTGCCCAGTAGGTACCTTGTAAAACCAATGTCATTGTTATTGCTGCTAGCTTGATTCTTCTCAGTTGGCATTCTACTTGCACCTCTCGCAGGTTCATGCAAGTGTTTTTCTTTGGGTAGGTAACTATGATCGCTATTTGTCTTTCTCTTTCTGTACACCAGTAATGGCATGCCCTGCCTGACAAACATTGCCATAAGATTTCAGATTAAGTTCTTAAGGAATTGCTTCACTCCAATGTTTACATCCAGAACTGGATGCACCTGAAATGTAACATACAATACCATAGACGACACATCACACAAGTTCACCTTTAATGTAGAAAAAAAAAGCGGTCTGCATATTTATAGGACTTTGTGTGAAATATATGGGATATTAAAGTGCCCTCTCAAGGTGGAATGGGCTGGCTATTTTGGACTGTAAAAACTGGCCAAGTTTTTCGATTGATACTCTTTAAAGCTCCAGAAAGATGAGGTCAACTGAAATTGTGAGTTGCATTAAAGAAGACAAATGTTGATCCAATACCGTTGTCTCAGATGTAACTTCAGTGCAAAGGCAAAAGCATCAGCAGAAACAGTACAGTGCAGTGAGCAACTGAATCTATAATGCTCACCAAAAAGAATGGAAATGGCTTTTCCTGGCTTGGATGATAAAAAATGTCTATGAATATGCATGTCTCATTTCTGAACCGCTTCTGCATTTATCACAGAACTGGGCTACTCTTAAATAGACTGCATGTAAGTAAAGTGTGAATCCAATTGGTGCAATAACTGCTGATGTGATCAGCTGATGCCACCACACTCGGGTTTCCCTTTTGAACTGCTTTCGCTTGATATAAAAGTCAAAGTGAAAAAGTAGATTTCTAAGTTGACCAGTTCTACACATGCTTCCATGATGTGCTCATGCACTGGTGTATCTTGCTGCCATTGCCATTGCTGGTATAACTAGCTGTTACTCTTTCTGCTTGCTGTTTTCTGATATCCAATTACCACCCCAGCCTTCACCTGTATGGGTTCTGTTTCTTCCTTCAGGGGATTTGGTATAGCATATCGTACTGACCTCCTGTAGTTATTTTATCATCTGTGTATGATGCTTTGCTCTGGCAGTGAGCTACCCTGAAGGAGCAGAGCCTAACGCCTAGACTATGCATTGTAATCTTATCTATTAAATGGTTAAACGTGGCATTTCCTTTCTTTTTTTTTCTTTTTTTATACTTAGTTTTTATTGTAGGAACACAAATAAAGTAAAATAAAATAACAAAAAAGATCTGGCAGTTACAGTGCACTTCATACCTTCATCATCATATTAGTTACATTGGCATCTTTGAATTAGACCTTTTCCAAGTATGAAACCCATTTATCCCAGTATTCCTGACCTCTCTCCTGTTGAGTTCTTAAAGCAAAGGTCAAGGTGGTGTATTTCTTCTACAATGTCTATCCATTGTGTCAGTGTGGGAGGGTCTTTTTGTAGCCATTTCCTAGTGATAGTCTTTTTACTGGCTGCTAGTAGGACCTTCAAGAGGTACTTTTCTCTATTGTGTAAGTTATCAGGTATTTCACCCAAGTACAACGAAATGAATGTTTGTTCTATGTCAAATCCCATTATTTTTCCAATGTTAGATCTTATTTCTCCCCAGTAAGTTTCGATTGCGGGGCAGGACCAAAAGATATGAGAGTGGTCTGCCCACAATAGACCGCATTCTCTCCAACAAGGGTGTGGTGAGCCAGTCTGTTTTGATTTCAGTTTAGGTGTTATGAAGAAACGTATAACATTCTCTCCAACAAGGGTGTGGTGAGCCAGTCTATTTTTTTTATTTCAGTTTAGGTGTTATGAAGAAACGTATAACATTCTTCCAACAGAATTCTCTCCATGATCTTGAGTTGTTGGAGCTTTGTTGAGTCTCTAATATGTTCAACCATGTTTCATCAGTTATTTCAATGTTAAGTTCCTCCTCCCATTTCTTTTTAATATAGTTTGTAGAATGTTTCTTTGAGGATTGAATACCCAAGTAGAGATTTGAAATTGTTTTTTTGTTACTCCCCAAGTTGTATGCGTTAGTGAATACTTGGATTAATTTTGGAGGTGCTCGAGGGTCAGTCACTTTTATCTCCCTTAAGAAATAGTGTCGGACTTGTAGGTATCTGTAAAAATCTTGTTTATCCAAGCCATGTTTTTTTACTTAGGTCCTGGAAGTTATCTAGGTTCCCATTCCTTATAATTGTACTGAATGATGTGATGCCTTTCTGCGTCCATTGTTTAAATCTGCTGTCCTGAGTTGCAGGGATGAAGCTGGGGTCATATGTGGGCCAACTCAGCAGTTTGATCTCTGTCTAAATTATTTTGCTTAACTACCCTAAACCATGTCTTCAGAGAGAAATTAATCCACTGATTTTGTCTATTGTATATTTATTTTACCATGTCCTTATTTCCCAAAACTGACTGTATGGGTATCTCTGTCAAAGTAGTCTCGATGTCTTTCCATTTGGATTCGTATTCTGAATTGCACCAACAAACCAGAGGTCTCAATTGGGCTGACACATAATAATCTTTTAGGTTTGGTAAGGCCATACCCCCACAGTTTTTGGGTAATTGTAATGTTGTATATCTAGTTCTTGCTCTCTTACTGTTCCAGATAAACCTTGATATCCGTTTATCCCATTCCCTAAACTGTTTAGGTGGGATTTCTATGGGCAGTGATTGGAACAAATACAGTAACCTCGGCAGGATGTTCATTTTGATTGTTTCAATTCTACTACTAAAATCTAAGGGAAGTGAGTTCCACCTGTCTAGGTCATCATATATTTTCTTGTTGATGTGATCGTAATTCATGCAATAAAGTTTGGGTGTATCTTTTGGTAGGTATACTCCAAGTGTGGCATTTCCTTTCTGTAATGAAGTTGCACCAGAACGGCCTAAGGTGTTCTGAGACTTTCCTAGATTCATTGACAGTTAAAGTACCAGCATTCTGTTTAACACTTTTTTGGTTACTACATTGTTCCGTATGTGTTATTTCATAGTTTTGATGTCTTCACTATTATTTTACAATGTAAAAAAGAAAGAAAGAAAAACCCTTGAATGAGTAGGTGTGTCCAAACTTTTGACGGGTACTGTATATATATATATAATGTAACATGTCTGGTCTTGAAAATGGCCCTTGATAAACAGGACTTAACCTATGAATCGTTGTGTATTCCTCCTTTTTCCCCAGCCTGTTTTCTTGTCCTTTGCACTGAAGACAAATGGCCATTGACAAGGATCCCTCTGTGGTAAGAGTATATGTGCTAGTGAGTGTGTAGTGTATGTTCTGTAGGTTTACAGGATTATATCCAGGGGGTCTCTGAAATAGTCATCACAGGCCGTAATCTTGTCTAGCTCTCGGGCCTTATTCTCCAGAGAGCCATAGACCAGGCTGGCCCAGTGGAGTGCTGTTGGGATATGAACTAAGATGAAGAGCCTCTGTGGACAAACTGTCTCCTTTGTCCATAATGTAGCTGGGCCATCTATGTCTATAGAATCCTCTCTCTCATTCATTACCAGACAGATCGCCGTCCAGAGAGACATTCATTGTGCAGGGCAGTGTATTGGCATTTTTACGGCTGTGATTTTGTTTTGCTGACATTTCTATGACTTTTTCATATGATGGTTTTCTCCTTAAAGAGGATTCCTCTTCAGAAAGTTCTAACAGTGATAAAAGCCATGGTTCTGAAGGACTTACGGCTGTCAATTAGCTTTTCAATGAGGGGACAGCTGTCACGACTGTCGTCAGGGTGGAAATGACCGGACCAAGGTGCAGCGTGGTAAGCGTACATTTCTTTTTATTTGTAAATGTCGCCAACAAAAACAAGAAACAACAAAAACGACCGTGAAGCTGACTAGGGCTATACAGGCCACTAACACAGACAACTACCCACAACTAAGGTGGAAAAACAGGCTGCCTAAGTATGATTCCCAATCAGAGACAACGATAGACAGCTGTCCCTGATTGAGAACCATACCCGGCCAAAACATGGAAACAGAAAATATAGAAATAAAGAAACTAGAATGCCCACCCTAGTCACATCCTGGCCTAACCAAAATAGAGAATAAAAGCCTCTCTATGGCCAAGGCGTGACAACAGCATACAAAAGCAAATAATATGTGATTCTCTGGTCTGCCATGGCTATCCTGGTCCCATCTATGGATCCAGCAGGATTTCACCCAATTTGGACTTGTATCTTCTTTTGTTTTTTAGGAACTCCTTTAGCAATCCTATATCATTAATTTACACATTTAAACAATTTATAGATGTTACTGTATGTGTTCCTTGTGGATGGTAAAGAGAGTTAACTTTTCTCCTATTATCTAAGCCAGTGTCTATCCAACATTGACCATCACACACTCCAACTCCGCTATCAGTACCAGAGGATAAACAGAGCAGCTCCTAACCAGTCACGGCACCCAGCCTCTCCCCGAAGTGCATGCAGTCAGTCAGTTTCCACCCAACCAAATCTCTCACATTCTATTCTCCTCTCACTTCAAGTTATTGATTGCCATGACTTGGGTGACATCATCACAGATTTGATCATTAGCATTATGGATTTTTTCGACAGACAATTTGCTCTGTCCTGTGCTTGGCCATATGTCTTGCCAGGCAGACCCCAAAATGTACACCGAGATGGTATTTTCTGGGAGTCCTCTCTTCAGTGATGGATCATTGGAATATGATTTACTGGATGGAATAGGACCAACGTAAAGACAATAGACTATGTGACTGTGGGACTGCTGATGTTTAGGCCATGGTCTTGTCAGGGAGGCAGGGGCGCCGCCAGGGATTTTGGGCCCAAAAAATCATTGGGCCCCTCCACCACAAGCCACACCAACCCTGCACAATTGCTTTAACCACACACCTCCAGAACCCAATCGACCCATTCAAAGCTTTAAATAACTCTACCTTTGCAGGCTTGCAACTCTCTTGTAGTCCAATATTTACTGTACGATATTTACGGACGGTGAGCTGTGAAAATATAACACTGCAGACATGCATGCAATATTCTGCCCTCTATAAGAAATGTGCCAAAGGCCATCTTTTACAGTCTAAATGTAATTTTAATGGTCAAATTCTTGAATGAAAAATTCTCTTAACATTAATGAATAACTTAAAATAAATATAACTTAAATATACATTAACTTCTTCAATTAAAATAAATTAACATTATCATCTATAGAATGATATAACAAACAAAATAATAAAATCAGCAGCAGATTTTTTAACTAAGTATACATACCAACTAGAAAATAAGCAGCTGTAAAAGTGGAAAATGGAAAACAAAATGGAAATGAAAAGGCCTGATGGTGGCGCTAGAGCAGTGTTTAAGTGGTCACCAAATCAATAGGTTTCTTCCACTGAGGTCTTGATTGTGCACAACAAATGTTATGGTAATCCAGCCATTACTTTGAGATATATCTTGTTCTCAGCCTTCTCTCAGTCTTGTTCTCAGCCTGTGGGCATCATGTGTAGTGATCCAATATCCATAGCAATACCATTTAGCAGTTATCAATGGCCCTTGCTCAGCCTTACTCACCAAGAGCCCAGCGCTGAGCCTTCTTGCTAGCAAAGTCACTGATCAAGTTTTTGAAGTCTAGCTTTCTAGCTAACTGACTTTCAATGGACAGCATGGCAAGACTGCAAAGCCTATCCCTGAGCTGACAAGGTAAAAATCTGTCATTCTGCCCCTGTTCCTTGGCCGTCATTGTAAATAAGAATTTGTTCTTAACTGACTTGCCTAGTTAAATAAATGTTAAAAAAACAAACATAGTGGATCTCAAACAGTTAAAAAAAAAATCAGTTTTAGCTTACTGAAAGCTTTCTCGCCACCAGCAACAGTCATAGGCAGTGTGCAAAATATACGTAAAGCAATGAACACTTCTCCACAAATGCTTTGCAGTTGCATCTTACAAATTGCATTCAGGAGACCAAGAGGGGACAAGTTTATTGGGGAAGTGGCAGCATATACAGTGTTCAGGTGTCTTACTTCATGTTGAAACTCAGGTGTAAGATCTCTGGAATACATGATCAGTGGTTGGCACACAGAAGGGACGTTATCCTCACTAATCTGCCCAACTTTCAGAACAGCAGTGGTGTGGAACCTAGTGGCCAAGTCACTTATGATGTTGTCCATAGCAGTAAAAAACACTGTGGTCCGAAACAGCATACATGCACTGTCCTGAGCTGTCTCCTCTTGAGAGGTCTCATCATGGAATATCTTCCTTTTCCTCTGGCGGCTTTGTTCCTTGCTAAATCGAGGTGCAACAGACATTTGCATAGCAATCAGTGTTGTCTCAATCAGGAGAGACTCCCATCCAACTCTTAAGAGCCTGCATCTCTTCCTTTAAGGCTCTGAAATCGGCAGCCTCTGTGTCAAGTGATATTTTTTTCTGACTGGAGAATCACATTCCTGTCCTCAATGCATTGCAATTATGCCAACTGACATGTCATTAAAACACAATGCTGCTCACCTCCTTCAGACCTGCCAACCCGGTCCAACTGTTTAGAGTACCAGACACGTGCGGCAAATTGGAGGTTCAACTCTCACGCATAGCACACGCCGAATTGGGGTTTTCTTTCCCCCGCACGCTCGACCGAGCGCTGTTTGTGAGTCTGATCGCAATTATAGAATTGTACCAAATCAATTCCATTACATGTACAGTGTAGAATGGAGATAATTATCTATAACGTTTTTCTTAGCACATGCCCCCACGTTTAGCCTATAGTAGAGGAACGCTTGTTACCTCCCAAACAGGGCTAATCACTAGGGCCAGCTCACAAGCATTGACTTTTTAGACACGGTTCATAATCAACACTAAAAGCAAAATCATTTTTGAAAACATAAAAACACAAAAAATGTATCGCATCGACACAGACCGCAAACTGGCTACACAAAGCTTAATACGTAGGCTACGGCAAAGGGAATCTGAACGCTGTTCGCTAGAAGAGTCCGGTGTTTCAGCCTATGTAAAGGTGCCTATTGCATTTCTTTGTAGCTCATACATCATTTCAGATTTTAGAAATTTATAAAATCTCGAATCTAGTGCAAAGGCATTTTGGAAGCGTTGCCTCTATAGCTAATACCGGACACTCATTCGTTCTTCATCGCGCAGTCTTCTAAACTCCCGACTCCATTTAATGCCAATATGTTTATATTTATTTTCGATTATACTTTTGTAATGTTTTTTGTGACGTGGATCATAGTTACAGTATATCAGTTTGCGTGAAAATACAACTAATGGGACGCAGAATGAAATGTATATCACACTCACACAAATGCGACCAGTTATTTTTCGTATTTGCATTTCATTTCTTTCACTAGCAAATGCGAGTGAACTGCTGACACATTAGAGAAAGAAACTTTAGAGTAAGAAAAATACTAACAATAATCAGGCCCTATTAATTTATGCGTACTTTTAACTCGAATCTCGTACCTGCGTACATGGACAGAGAATTGCGTAGTTGGTACACAAAATGCGTGCATGTTAGCAGGTCTACTCCTTCTTCAGTTGGGAGTAGGGCTGGTTCATGGGTATGGGGACGGGAGACAGGGCTGCTGACCCTGGGCCTGGCATACAGAGGCTCTCTGAATGTGTACTTTTTGCCAAAAAAAAGAAAAGAAAAAGAACCCGTTAGTTTTATTAGTACATTGTAAATAACACATTATATTAATGATGATTGGTTAATAATTTAACATTTAACCTTTTTTACCTAATGTTCTAATAATATTTTAGGGTCCATGTCAGTCACAGGCCCTTAGAATCATCCTAACTTCCCCCCCTCCCCCATACAGCGCCCCTGCGGGAGGAACCAACTCTCTCCCAATGGGAGGAAGGAGACATGTGAGGACACACACACACTGGCACTCCGCCAAATAAATACCATGACTTCAGCTAGTGAAACGGTTTTCAAGTGTCAAGGGTTTAGGATTAAGTATTGACCTTCATTCCTTCTGACATTCCTGAATGGAATATGCATGCATGCTTTTCATTTGTATTTTAGTAGTGTTAACTGTTTTCTATCAATATAAGCATGCTAAAATCAAACAATCACAAACACAATAAACAAAAGCTGCTACAGTATTTCAATGCACTGTCAGCATGTTTGTCAGAATAGAGCATTAGTATAATACACTTTTATAAAATCAAATTTTATTGGTCACATACACATGGTTAGCACATGTTAATGCGAGCGTAGCGAAATGCTTGTGCTTCTAGTTCCGGCAGTGCAGTAATATCTAACAAGTAATCTAACAATTCCCCAACAACTACCTAATACACACAAATCTAAAGGGGTGAATGAGAATATGTACATATAAGTACGTATATGGATGAGCGATGGCCGAGTGACATAGGCAAGGTGCAATAGATTGTAGAAAATACAGTATATACATGTGACATGATTATTATAAGATATGTAAACATTATTAAAGTGGCATTATTTAAAGTGGCATTGTTTAAAGTGACTAGTGATCCATTAAAGTGGCCAGTGTTTGGGTGCCAATGTAGGCAGCAGCCTCTCTGAGTTAGTGATTGCTGTTTACCAGTCTGATGGCCTTGAGATAGAAGCTATTTTTCAATCTCTCGGTCCCAGCTTTGATGCACCTGTACTGACCTCGCCTTCTGGATGATAGCGATGTGAACAGGCAGTGAATCGGGTGGTTGCTGTCCTTGATGATCTTTTTGCCTTCCCGTGACTTTGGCTGCTGTAGGTGTCATGGAGGGCAGGTAGTTTTCCACCGGTGATGCATTGTGCAGACCGCACCACCCTCTGGAGAGCCTTGCGGTTGATACAGCCTGACAGGATGCTCTCGATTGTGCATCTGTAAAAGTTTGTCACGGTTTTGGGTGACAAGCCAAATTTCTTCAGCCTCCTGAGGTTGAAAAGGCACTGTTGTGCCTTCTTCACTACACTGTCTGTGGGTGGACCATTTCATTATGTCTGTGATGTGTACGCCGAGGAACTTAAAACTTTCCACTTTCTCCACTGCTGTCCCTTCGATATTGATAGGGGTGTGCTCCCTCTGCTGTTTCCTGAAGTCCACGATCATCTCATTTGTTTTGTTGATGTTGAGTGAGAGGTTGTTTTCCTGACAACACACTCCGAGAGCCCTCACCTCCTCCATGTAGGCTGTCTTGTTGTTGTTGGTAATCAAGCACACTACTGTTGTGTCGTCTGCAAACTTGATGATTGAGTTGGAGGCGTGCATGGCGACGCAGTCGTGGGTGAACAGGGAGTACAGGAGAGGGCAACAGAACGCAACCTTGTGGTGCCCCAGTGTTGCGGGTCAGCGAAGTGGGATGTTGTTTCCTACCTCCACCACCTGGGCCTGGCCCGTCAGAAATTCCAGGACCCAATTGCACAGGGTGGGGTTGAGACCCAGGGCCTCCAGCTTGATGATGAGCTTGGAGGGTACCATGGTGTTGAATGCTGAGCTGTAGTGAATGAACAGCATTCTTACATACAGTTGAAGTCGGGGGTTTACATACACCTCAGCCAAATATATTTAAACTCAGTTTTTCACAATTCCTGACATTTCATCCTAGTAAAAAGTCCCTGTCTTAGGTCTGTTAGGATCACCACTTTATTTTCAGAATGTGAAATGTCAGAATAATAGTAGAGAAAATTATTTATTTCAGCTTTTATTTCTTTAATCACATTCCCAGTGGGTCAGAAGTTTACATACACTCAATTAGTATTTGGTAGCATTGCCTTTAAATTGTTTAGCTTGGGTCAAACGTTTTGGGTAGCCTTCCACAAGCGTCCCACAATAAGTTGGGTGAATTTTGTCCCATTCCTCCTGACAGAGCTGGTGTAACTGAGTCAGGTTTGTAGGCCTCCTTGCTTGCACACGCTTTTTCAGTTCTGCCCACAAATTTTCTATGGAATTGAGGTCAGGGCTTTGTGATGGCCACTCCAATACCTTGACTTTGTTATCTTTAAGCCACTTTGCCACAACTTTGGAAGTATGCTTGGGGTCATTGTCCATTTGGAAGACCCATTTGCGACCAAGCTTAAAGTTCCTGATTGATGTCTTGAGATGTTGCTCAATATATCCACATCATTTTTCTTTCTCATGATATCATCTATTTTGTGAAGTGCACCAGTCCATTCTGCAGCAAAGCATCCCCACAACAATGCCGCCACCCCCGTGCTTCATGGTTGGGATGGTGTTCTTCGGCTTGCAAGCCTCCCCCTTTTTCCTCCAAACATAACGATGGTCATTATGGCCAAACAGTTCTATTTTTGTTTCATCAGACCAGAGGACATTTCTCCAAAAATAATCATCTTTGTCCCCACGTGCAGTTGCAAACCGTAGTCTGTTTTTTTATGGCGGTTTTGGAGCAGTGGCTTCTTCCTTGCTGAGCGGCCTTTCAGGTTATGTCGATATAGGACTCATTTTACTGTGGATATAGATACTTTTGTACCGGTTTCCTCCAACATCTTCACAAGGTCCTTTGCTGTTGTTCTGGGATTGATTTGCACTTTTCGCACCAAGGTACGTTCATCTCTAGGAGACAGAACGCATCTCCTTCCTGAGCGCTATGACGGCTGCGTGGTCCCATGGTGTTTATAATTGCGTACTATTGTTTGTACAGATGAACGTGGTACCTTCAGGCAAGTTTTCTCTAAGGTCTTGGCTGATTTCTTTTGATTTTTCCCATGATGTCAAGCAAAGAGGCACTGAGTTTGAACGTAGGCCTTGAAATACATCCACAGGTACACCTCCAATTGACTCAAATGATGTCAATTAGCCTATCAGAAGCTTCTAAAGCCATGACATAATTTTCTGGAATTTTCCAAGCTGTTTAAAGGCACAGTCAACTTAGTGTTTGTAAACTTCTGACCCATTGGAATTGTGATACAGTGAATTATAAGTGAAATAATCTGTCTGTAAACAATTGTTGGAAAAATGACTTGTGTCATGCACAAAGTAGATGTCCTAACCGACTTGCCAAAACTATAGTTTGTTAACAAGACATTTGTGGAGTGGTTGAAAAACGAGTTTTAATGACTCCAACCTAAGTGTATGTAGACTTCCGACTTCCGAACTGTAGGTATTATTTTTGTCCAGATGGGATAGGACAGTGTGCAGTGTGATGGCGATAGCGTCATCTGTGGACCTGTTGGGGCGGTATGCAAATTGAAGTGGGTCTACGGTGGCCGGTAAGGTGGAGGTGATATGATCCTTGACTAGCCTCTCAAAGCACTAAATGATGACAGAAGTGAGTGCTACGGGGCGGTAGTCATTTTGTTCAGTTATCTTTGCCTTCTTCTCTGTTCATGCTCTGAGGACATGGCTAGGGATGCCGTCTGGGCCAGCAGCCTTGTGAGGGTTAACACGTTTAAATGTTTTACTCACGTCAGCCACTGAGAAGGAGTCCTTGTTAGTGAACCGCGATGGTGGCACTGTATTATCCTCAAAGCGGGCAAAGAAGGTGTTTAGTTTGTCTGGAAGCGTGACATCCGTGACGTGGCTGGTTTTCTTTTTGTAGTCCATGATTTACTGTAGACCCTGCCACATACGTCTTGTGTCTGAGACGTTGAATTGCGACTCCACCTTGTCCCTATACCGGCATTTCGCTTGTTTGATTGCCTTGCGGAAGGAATAAATACACTGTTTATATTCAGCAATATTTCCATGGTTAAATGCAGTGGGTCGCGCCTTCAGTTTTGCACGAATGCCGCCATCCATCCACGGTTTCTGGCTAGGGTAGGTTTTAATAATCACAATGGGTACAACATCTCCAATGCATTTCTTTATAAACTCACTCACCGAGTCACCGTATAGGTCAATGTTGTTCTCTGAGGCTGACCGGAGCATATTCCAGTCCGCGTGATCAAAACAATCTTGAAGCGTGGCTTCCGATTGGTCAGACCAGCGTTGAATGGTTCTCGTCACTGGTACATCCTGTTTGAGTTTCTGCCTATAAGACGGTAGGAGCAAGATGGCGTCATGGTTGGATTTGCCGAAGGGAGGGCGGGGGAGGGCTTTGTATGCATCGCGGAAGTTAGAGTAGCAGTGGTCGAGAGTATTACCCCTGCGCGTAGTGCAATCAATATGCTGATAGAATTTAGGTAGACTTGTTCTCAAATTTGCTTTGTTAAAATCCCCAGCTACAATAAATGCTGCCTCAGGATATATGGTTTCCAGTTTATATAGAGTCCAGTGATGTTCCTTCAGGGCCGTCTTGGTGTCTGCTTGAGGGGGAATGTACACAGCTGTGACTATAACTGGTAAAATGGCTGGCATTTGATTGTAAGGAATCCTAGGTCGGGTGAGCAGAAGGACTTGAGTTCCTGTATGCTGTTATGATTACACCATGAGTCGTTAATCATAAAGTATACACCACCAACCTTGCTCTTCTCAGAGAGGTGTTTATCTCTGTTGGCGCGATGCATGACGACGCCCTGTGGCTGAATTGATTCCGACAACATATCCGGAGAGAGCCATGTTTCTGTGAAACAGAGAATGTTACAATCTCTGATGTCTATCTGGAAGGCAACCCTTGCTCGAATTTCATCTACCTTGTTGTCAAGAGACTGGACATTGGTGAGTATTATACTTGGGAGCGGTGGGCGATGTGCACGTCTACGGAGCCTGACTAGGAGGCCGCTCCGTCTGCCCCTTCTGCGGCGCCGTTTTTTGGTTCGGTTACTGGGATTAGATCCATTGTCCTGGGTGGTGGTCCGAACAGAGGATCCGTTTCAGGAAAGTCGTATTCCTGGTCGTAATGTTGGTAAGTTGACGTTGCTCTTATAGCCAATAGTTCTTCCCGGCTGTATGTAATAAGACTTAATATTTTCTGGGATAGCAATGTAAGAAATAATACATAAAAACCAAAATACTGCATAGTTCCCTAAGAACTCGAAGCGAGACGACCATCTCTGTCAGTGCCATCTTACTGAGTCCCCCTTCTCTGTGCATTCTTATGTTGTGCAGTCTTTTGTAAAAAGCATACATTTCACCAGTACATACATACTATCCCAGCTCATTCTTGAAACAGTGAACTCCAACAAAACGGTCAATTTGCCCCCTAATGCCACGCTGAGGTAATTTTTCCTAACCTACAATTTCAATGGTGTTGTAATAACTAAGGACCCAGTCATAGTTTGTGGAATAAAGCACTTTGTGGTAACAAGAAAGTAGCTACCTACTGTACCTCCGGCAATACGCATCAGAAATGAAAATAGACTACATAATCGTGATTTCCTTATAAGGGAGCAGTAAAATCAACTCCTATCAGTGACTGATCTAGCAAGCTTGGTGTCTTTTTGTGCTGATATTGTCTGAATGTGGAACATTTCCATTTAATTGAATATTCACAGAAGCTGACACAACATTTAGCCACCCATGTCTGCTCTGATGTCCGATAGAGTAGACTAACCTTACAGTTGAAGCATATGTTTGTACATTACATAGGCCCACCCCATAATATGTCAACGTACAAGCCACCAGAGAGTATACCCAGCAGAGTGTGGTAGCAGGCAGGCAGAGCTGTGATCATCAGTATTCAGCAGCATGTAGATGTTATACTTTAGAGTCTGAGGAAATCCAAGGCTGAGGTCCGATGGGAAAAGAAGGCGCATTTCCACATTTCATTCTGACCTTATGGGCTCCCAGCCTGAATCTGCCCCACTGGTCTTTTACATCATTTTATTGATTTAAGCTGAGTAATTACAACACCATTGAAATTGTAGGTTAGGAAAAATGACCTCAGCGTGGCATTAGGGGGCAAATGGAGCGTTTTGTTGGAGTTCACTGTTCCAAGGATGAGCTGGGATAGTATGTACGTACTGGTAAAATGTATGCTTTCAACAAAAGACTGCACAATATAAGAATGCACAGAGAAATGTGTATTACGCTACTGCTCTATTCTGACAAACATGCTGACGGTGCATTGAAATACTGTAGCAGCTTTTGTTTATTGTGTTTGTGAATGTTTGCTTTTAGCATGCTTATATTGATGCATGCTTCTGTTTTTAATAATGCATCCATTGTTTTACAAGGCAGCATCTTCTGGACTGTTTCAGTTACTGTGATCAATTTGACTGTTTTACTAAACAATAACTTGTTTACCATCCCACTCTTTAATTTGAATGTGGATGTGTCTGGAATGGATGTTTGATACCACAGTCACACATACGCACACACATGCACACCCACGCACATGTTCACACACCCAAAGTTCAAACAATTTGAAGCTTGACACCTATGTATTATTTTGGTTTCCGTTATTTTATTGAGTATCTCTCTTTTTCTATGTTTTATTTTTATTTGTGCTGTAGCAACCTCTTCAGATCTTTGTTCATTGTCCATGTTCTGTTTTGTATGAAATGGATGGATAGTTTGCATCATTTTGCTTTAATAATGACTATTTCAAAGACTTTTAAAATATAATCATCACACAAGTTCACCTTTAATGTAGAAAAAAAGTGGTCTGCATATTGATAGGACTTTGTGTGAAATATATGGGATATTAAAGCGCCCTCTCAAGGTGGAATGGGCTGGCTATTTTGGACCGTAAAAACTGGCCAAGTTTTTCGATTGATACTCTTTAAAGCTCCAGAAAGATGAGGTCAACTGAAATTGTGAGTTGCATTAAAGAAGACAAATGTTGATCCAATACCGTTGTCTCAGATTTATCTTCAGTGCAAAGGCAAAAGCATCAGCAGAAACAGTACAGTCTGCAGTGAGCAACTGAATCTATAATGCTCACCAAAAACAATGGAAATAGCTTTCCTGGCTTAGATGCTGAAAAATTGCTATGAATATGCATGTCTCATGAATGAACTGCTTCTGCAGTTATCACAGAACTGGGCTACTCTTAGAAATCTACTTTTTCACTTTGACTTTTATATCAAGCGAAAGCAGTTCAAAAGGGAAACCTGAGTGTGGTGGCATCAGCTGACCACATCAGCAGTTATTGCGCCAATTGGATTCACACTTTACTTACATGCAGTCTATTTAAGTTGACCAGTTCTACACATGCTTCCATGATGTGCTCATGCACTAGTGTCTCTTGCTGCCATTGCCATTGCTGGTGTAACTAGTTGTTACTCTTTCTGCTTTTTGTTTTCTGATATCCAATTACCACCCCAGCCTTCACCTGTATGGGTTCTGTTTCTTCCTTCAGGGGATTTGGTATAGCATATCGTACTGACCTCCTGTAGTTATTTTATCATCTGTGTATGATGCTTTGCTCTGGCAGTGAGCTACCCTGAAGGAGCAGAGCCTAACTCCTAGACTATGCATTGTAATTCTATCAAATAAATGGTTAAACGTGGCGTTTCCTTTCTGAAATGAAATTGCACCAGAACGTCCTGAGGTGTTCTGAGACTTTCCTAGATTCAGTGGCGGTTAAAGTACAAGTCAAAAGTTTGGACACACCTACTCATTTAAGGGTTTGTTTTTATTATTATAATTTTTTTAGCATATTAGTGAAGGCATCAAAACTATGAAATAACACATATGGAATCATGTAGTAACCAAAAAAGTGTTAAATCGAAATATGTTTTATATTTTAGGTTCTTCAAAGTAGCCACCCTTTGCCTTGATGACAGCTTTGCACACTCTTGGAATTCTGTCAACCAACTTCATGAGGAATGCTTTTCCAACAGTCTTGAAGGAGTTCCCACATACGCTGAGCTTTTGTTGGCTGCTTTTCCTTCTCTCTGCGGTCCATCTCATCCCAAACCATCTCAATTGGGTTGAGGTTGGGTGATTGTGGAGGCCAGGTCATCTAATGCAGCACTCCATCACTCTCCTTCTTGGTCAAATAGCCCTTACACAGCCTGGAGGTGTGTTTTGGGTCATTGTTCTGTTGAAAAACAAATGATAGTCCAACTAAGCACAAACCAGATGGGAAGGCGTATCTCTGCAGAATGCTGTGGCAGCCATGCTGGTTAAGTGTGCCTTGAACTCGAAATCACTGACAATGTCACCAACAAAGCACCATCACACCTCTTTTTCCATGCTTCACGGTGGGAAACACACATGCGGAGATC
This sequence comes from Salvelinus namaycush, assembly GCF_016432855.1. NCBI lineage: Eukaryota > Metazoa > Chordata > Actinopteri > Salmoniformes > Salmonidae > Salvelinus > Salvelinus namaycush. The sequence goes on along the minus strand of NC_052307.1, from coordinate 25,841,320 downwards.
ATCCGTTCACCTACTCTGCGTCTCACAAAGACATGGCGGTTGGTCCATCTCATCCCAAACCATCTCAATTGGGTTGAGGTTGGGTGATTGTGGAGGCCAGGTCATCTAATGCAGCACTCCATCACTCTCCTTCTTGGTCAAATAGCCCTTACACAGCCTGGAGGTGTGTTTTGGGTCATTGTTCTGTTGAAAAACAAATGATAGTCCAACTAAGCACAAACCAGATGGGAAGGCGTATCTCTGCAGAATGCTGTGGCAGCCATGCTGGTTAAGTGTGCCTTGAACTCGAAATCACTGACAATGTCACCAACAAAGCACCATCACACCTCTTTTTCCATGCTTCACGGTGGGAAACACACATGCGGAGATCATCCGTTCACCTACTCTGCGTCTCACAAAGACATGGCGGTTGGACCAAAAATCTCAAATTTGGACTCATCAGACCAAAGGGCAGATTTCCACCAGTCTAATGTCCATTGTTCATGTTTCTTGGCCCAATTAAGTATCTTCTTCTTATTGGTGTCCTTAAGTGGTGGTTTCTTTGCAGCAATTCAACCATGAAGGCATGATTCATGCAGTCTTCTCTGAACAGTTGATGTTGACATGTGTCTGTTACTTGAAGTCTGTGAAGCATTTCTTTGGGCTGCAATCTGAGATGCAGTTAACTCTGATGAACTTATCCTTTGTAGCAGAGGTAACTCTGGGTCTTCCTTTCCTGTGGCGGTCCTCATGAGAGCTAGTTTCATCATAGCGCTTTGCGACTGCACTTCAAGAAACTTTCAAAGTTATTTTTTCGGGATTGACTGACTGTCATGTCTTTAAAGTAATGATGGACTGTCGTTTCTCTTTGCTTATTTGAGCTGTTCTTGCCATAATATGGACTTGGTCTTTTACCAAATAGAACTATCTTCTGTATGCCACCCTTACCTTGTCACAAAACAATTGATTGGCTCAAACGCATCAAGAAGTAAAGAAATTACACAAATTAACATTTAACAAGACACACCTGTTAATTGAAAAGCATTCCAGGTGACTACCTCATGAAGCTGGTTGAGAGAATGCCAAGAGTGTGCAAAGCTGTATTGAAGGAAAAGGGTGGCTACTTTGAAGAATCTCAAATATAAAATCTATTTTAATTTGTTTAACACTTTTTTACTACATGATTCCGTATGTGTTAGTTCATAGTTTTGATGTCTTCACTATTATTCTACAACGTAAAAATAAAGAAAAACCCTTGAATGAGTAGGTGTGTCCAAACTTTTGACGGGTACTGTATATATATAATGTAACATGTCTCGTCTTGAAAATAGCCATTGATAAACAGGACTAAACTGATGAACCATTTCCCCAGCCTGTTTTCTTGTCCTTTGCACTGAAGACAAATGGCCATTGACAAGGATCCCTCTGTGGTAAGAGTATATGTGCTAGTGAGTGTGTAGTGTATGTTCTGTAGGTTTACAGGATTATATCCAGGGGGTCTCTGAAATAGCGATCACAGGCCGTAATCTTGTCCAGCTCCCGGGCCTTATTCTCCAGAGAGCCATAGACCAGGCTGGCCCAGTGGAGTGCTGTTGGGATATGAACTAAGATGAAGTGCTTCTGTGGACAAACTGTCTCCTTTGTCCATAATGTAGCTGGGCCATCTATGTCTATAGAATCCTCTCCACTGTCGCTGTGTGTGGCTACACTAAGCCCAATGTGGGCCCTCTTTTCATTCATTACCAGACAGATCGCCGTCCAGAGAGACATTCATTGTGCAGGGCAGTGTATTGGCATTTTTACGGCTGTGATTTTGTTTTGCTGCCATTTCTATGACTTTTTCATATGATGGTTTTCTCCTTAAAGAGGATTCCTCTTCAGAAGGTTCTAACAGTAATAAAAGCCATGCATCGGAAGGACTTATTGGAAGGGCTTTTCAATGAGAGGGACAGCATACCAAAGCAAATAATATGTGATTCTCTGGTCTGCCATGGCTATCCTGGTTCCGTCTATGAATCCAGCAGGTTTTCACCAAATTTTGACTTTTATCTTATTTCGTTTTTTAGGAACTCCTTTAGCAATCCTATATCATTAATTGACACATTGAAAGAATTTATAGATGATTTCTAGATGTTACTGAATGTTTTCCTTGTGGATGGTAAAGAGTTAACTTTTCTTCCATTATGTAAGCCAGTGTCTATCCAACATTGGTCATCACCATCACCATCACACACTCCCACTCCGCTATCCGTACCAGAGGATAAACAGAGCAGCTCCTACCCAGTCACGGCACCCAGCCTCTCCCTGAAGTGCATGCAGTCAGTTTCCACCCAACCAAGTCTCTCACATTCTATTCTCCTCTCACTTCAAGTTATTGATTGCCATGACTTGGGTGACATCATCACAGATTTGATCATCAGCATTATGGATTTTTTTGACAGACAATTTGCTCTGTCCTGTGCTTGGCCATACGTCTTGCCATCCAGACCCCAAAACGTACACCGAGACAGGGTATTTTCTGGGAGTCCTCTCTTCAGTGATGGATCGTTGGAATAGGATTGCTGGATGGAATAGGACCAACGTAAAGACAATAGACTATGTGACTGTGGGACTGCTGATGTTTAGGCCATGGTCTTGTCAGGGAGGGACCAGCTCTCTCCCAATGGGAGGAATGAGACATGTGAGGACACACACACACACACACACACACACACACACACACACACACACACACACACACACACACACACACACACACACACTCTGGCACTCTGCCAAGTAAATACCCTGACTTCAGCTGGTCAAACGGTTTTAAAGTGTCAAGGGTTTATAATTAAGTATTGACCTTCATTCCTGAATGGAAGATGGATGCATGCTTTTCATTTGTATGTTAGTAGTCTTTTATTTTACTTATTTATTTTCTTACTGTTTTAACTGTTTACTATCAATATAAGCATGCTAAAAGCAAACATTCACAAACACAATAAACTAAAGCTGCTACAGTATTTCAATGCACCGTCAGCATGTTTGTCAGAATAGAGCAGTAGCGTAATACACATTTCTCTATGCATTCTTATATTGTGCAGTCTTTTGTTGAAAGCATTCATTTTACCAGTACATACATACTATCCCAGCTCATCCTTGGAACAGTGAACTCCAACAAAACGCTCCATTTGCCCCCTAATGCCACGCTGAGGTCATTTTTCCTAACCTAAAATCTCAATGGTGTTGTAATTACTCAGCTTAAATCAATAAAATGATGTAAAAGACCAGTGGGGCAGATTCAGGCTGGGAGCCCATAAGGTCAGAATGAAATGTGGAAATGCGCCTTCTTTTCCCATCAGACCTCAGCCTTGGATTCCCTCAGACTCTAAAGTATAACATCTACATGCTGCTGAATACTGATGATCACAGCTCTGCCTGCCTGCTACCACACTCTGCTGGGTATACTCTCTGGTGGCTTGTACGTTGACATATTATGGGGTGGGCCTATGTAATGTACAAACATATGCTTCAACTGTAAGGTTAGTCTACTCTATCGGACATCAGAGCAGACATGGGTGGCTAAATACTGTTCCACATTCAGACAATATCAGCACAAAAAGACACCAAGCTTGCTAGATCAGTCACTGATAGGAGTTGATTTTGCTGCTCCCTTATAAGTAGCTCCTAAGAGATTCATAAATATGTTTTCATTTGTTTTTAGAGAATTGAAGAGTGTACTAATAGAGATTTCTCTTGTTCAGGGGAGCTGACACAATGTTATTCTGTTTTTAATAATGCATACATTGTTTTACAAGGCAGCATCTTCTGGACTGTTTCAGTTACTGTGATCAATTTGACTGTTTTACCAAACAATAACTTGTTTACCATCCCACTCTTTAATTTGAATGTGGATGTGTCTGGAATGGATGTTTGATACCACAGTCACACATACGCACACACATGCACACCGACGCACACGTTCACACACACAAAGTTCAAACAATTTGAAGCTTGACACCTATGTATTATTTTGGTTTCCGTTATTTTATTGAGTATCTCTCTTTTTCTATGTTTTATTTTTATTTGTGCTGTAGCAACCTCTTCAGATCTTTGTTCATTGTCCATGTTCTGTTTTGTATGAAATGGATGGATAGTTTGCATCATTTTGCTTTAATAAGGACTAATTCAAAGACTTCAAAAAATATAATCATGGATTTCTTATTGATTAATAGTTGTATCAAATATTCAGAATGCACTTACATGATCAATGCCTATTAATGAAGTTATTCAAATGTTGTACTCTTATTTTGAGGTAGAAAATGCATCATTTGTAATCGATCTTCCTCTGTAGTATGTGTTGATTGACTGACACTCAATCTGCTGTGAAGTAATTATAGACTGATATGACAAGGATTCATTAGTTCAAATGTATAGATAGATTATCCTTGTAATCTGTACCCTGTCAAATGTCCTTAATTAGTTTACTATCAATAATGTATGGGTCTGCGTGGAAAGTGCAAGTCCCACTCAATAATATACTTATACTAGTTGATTTATGGTATTGTCAACATATTGTAATGCCCTCCAGGGATTGCTCTTGGTTTAGAGTTCAACATGAGGCCAGTAGTATTGTTAGATGGAGTGGACTAATGTCGTTTGTCAAATTTTCTGGTCGAACACACAAAAAAAACACTACATTCTTGTAATGCTTCCAGTTTTGTAAATAAATGTTGACCACTGCAATTATATTACTGTATTATTCTCCCTTAATGAGATTCTACCCACTGGACACACTGGTTAAATCAACTTTGTTTCTACGTCATTTCAATGAAATTCTGCTAAACCAACGTGTAATATACTTTGAGTTGACTTCTGTGCCCAGTGGGTACCTTGTAAAACCAATGTCATTGTTATTGCTGCTAGCTTGATTCTTCTCAGTTGGCATTCTACTTGCACCTCTCGCAGGGTCATGCAAGTGTTTTTCTTTGGGTAGGTAACTATCGCTATTTGTCTTTCGTTTTCTGTTACACCAGTAATGGCATGCCCTGCCTGATCGCTATTTGTCTTTCGTTTTCTGTTACACCAGTAATGGCATGCCCTGCCTGACACAAACATTGCCATGTGATTTCAGATGAATTGCTTCACTCCAATGTTTACAGCCAGAACTGGATGCACCTGAAATGTAACATACATTACCAGTTTTGGCTGGTACTGTATTTTCGGAGGTTTCGTTTCCCAACCATGGCAACACTGACATCAATATTGCTTTTCAGCTTTTCTCCTAGCTTCCTTGTCTCTTCTGTTTACAGTATATAACTTTCAGTGGTAGAAAGTTATCTGATACACTATGTATTATTCTGGGAATATTTCTAAAAGTTTGTAGTCTGTAAAGTGTGGCTGTTAACATATCCTCTTTATCTGGTGATGTAGACATTGCTTGATTGTAGAGCGACCTAACGCTTGATGTTTCATTATCAACAATAGCATCATTGTTTCATCATTGCTGATGAGTCTGATTTATTGGTCTTCAACACAGAACACTCCAGCCAGTTCAGTCACAGCACCCTGGTAACTATATAGATCACAGTGGGATTGGCCTTTGACCCCTCTCTTCTACTCAATGATTGTGCCTCCCTACTGCCGATCTGTCTTAATTGTCACTTGTAATCTCTATTGCTGATATAGACTTCAGTGCCTGTTTTAATGTCAGATCCAGTGTGCTATTAGTCGTTTGTTTTGAGATTGTTGTCTTTTATCTGAAAACAATTACAGAAAAACCGAGGCATGACACAATCATTTTACCATTGTTTTCAATAAATAATTCGCAATTTATTTTACAATTCCAAATTTCATCATTTATTTACACTATACTTATGGGACTTATTTTGGATGCGCAGAAACCCTCAAATGTCATGAAAGCTTGCCAACACATTAGTCGAAATAGAATGTTAAGACTTATTTTGAGTTATGTGTGCCCTCAACGCCAGTATGGAAAAAGCATTGCCAGGCTCTCAAGTTAAATTAATAAAGGTTAATTATATAAGTATTCTGTGTTCATAGTTACTGTACAGCAGTTGACTGTGAACAAATTCAAATGGACATTGAATGTTAGGAGTACAACAAGCAAATTAATTTGATAAAACAAAATAGTGTTTGTGTTTGTTCTGTACAAATAAAACAGGTACTGTAAACTGCATTATCAATGCTTTACAAATCATCTATACAGTTTGTCTGCTATAATGTGTCTTTATACATTAGAAACAATTTCCTTTCACGTTTGATACAACCATCAGAAGAGATTATCATGATGGATTTCCCACATAACAGTAAACCACTTTCCACATTCAAACTCATTGATATGTTAAATTCTCAATTGAACTGTTTCACCAATCATTACAGATGTAACATCTCTCTGTTTTCATTATACAGTACTGTACGTCAAGGCAACAGTTCAAGTGAACTATTACCCCTTTTTCTCCTTAAACTTACTGTATTGTAAATGTGTCTTTTTTAACATGCTTGAATATTAAATTGTGGGTCTATACTACAAAATGATTTGTTTCATGATACCCCTTGCTACAACATGCACATCTGATTTGTGTGTGCGCTTGTGTTAGTGTGTCAGACGTGGTGTGGTCCAAGGTGGAGTACAGAGAAAGCCCGGCGGTGTTTACGCAGCAGCAGTCGTATTTTCTCGTCGTCTGAGTCGGGGTCCAGAGGCTTGTTGTACTCCTCATCCTCCACCTCGTTCTCCGAAATCTCCCCTCCCTGCTCACCCTGTGTGGCCTGGGTGGAGCTAGGCTCTGAGGCACTCTTCTTCCTCCACTTGGTGCGTCGGTTCTGGAACCACACCTGATGAAATCATTTATTTACTTAGTGGGATTTCTTATTTTAACCAGCTTACATTACATTATACAAGATTGTAATACTTTTTACAACTTGAATTAAGATGAACTGTATAATTGTTAGTGCATGCATGTAGATCTGTTTTACCTTGACTTGTGACTCTGTCATGCCCAGGGAGTAGGCCAGTCTAGCTCTCTCTGGCCCGGCCAAGTACTTGGTCTGCTCAAAGGTTTTCTCCAGGGCAAATATCTGATGTCCACTGAATGTAGGTCTGGTGTGCTTCTTCCTGCCTGACATATCTCCTAGATGCCCACTGTCTGGAAATAAAGTATATATTACAGTTAAGTATTTTTTTTAAAAATTGAGTCATTTGGGGACTTCATATTAATAGTGAAGTAAATAATGATGACCTGGTCAATTACATAGATATGAATCTCCTAACTGTAAAATGTTAGTCAAATATTCTTATATTGGAGGAATCAAAATGAATAAACAAAACATAGGACATATATACAACCAATTGTCCTGTATTTTTAGGATGGTTGTTTTAAAGATGATCAGATATAATAGTAGAAAGAATACATTTCTCAATACCTCATTTTTTCACATATATATATGATATTTTAAAAGCAATCTTGAAAGGTTTTATGTGACTTGCACAGCATTATACTTGGATATAGCATGTAATCAGGTTCCAAATATTTGTATGTATGTCAAGTGGATGAATCAGTTTTTAAACAATGACACATAAAATAACATTATAGATTACAATATCTAATATTGAGTATTTCAAAGACAACAGTACACTCTATCAACAATATATTTACACCTTTAACTAACAGAACCTTGAATTAAAAACTTGAATGAGATAAATTAAGTTCTTAAAATGTTTTAACTAAGATGTTTTTGAATTAAACAGCAATTACAGAGTAATTTACACAATTACATTTATTAATTAGTTTGAGCTTGTAGAAAAACATGATAATAATCTAGCTAATAATACAGTTCTCTGAATATCATGGATGATTGATAAGAGCCAATGTCCTGCCTCAGGCAGTTGGTTAGTGAGTGGTGTGATGTTAAGCTGACTACAGTGTGGAGTTAGACTCACTGTCTGTGCACTGCTGCCTCCCTCCTCTCCACTCGCACCCGCTCTCTGCCCAGCAACTGCCACTGCGACCCTTCATGGGGCACTCAGTGCCAGGCTTGGTGAAGCTGCCCAGGGAGGGGTTATAGTCTGCACAGCTGTAGTAGACCCCTGGGTCCACAGTGCCAAAGCCCCCCATGGTGGGGTATCCAGAGAGCAGGGTGGTGGTGCCTGTAGCGCCCATCATGGAACGGCTGAGAATGTTGCTAATGCCTTGGGCTGTGCCCGCTGCCTGCAGCTGGCTGTTCAGGCCTGGGTTGAGCTTGCAGAAGGAGTTGGGCACTGAGAACTGACACACAGGTGTCTTTAAGTCCGAGGAGAATTGGTTCAGGCTGTTGTTAAACAGGAAAGACCCCGGTATGTTGGGATCCATGGGAAGTGGTCCCGCCTCCAGATTTCACCAACTCACCTAACAAGGTCCAGTCATGAAAAGACCCAGTGTGGTCCACAAAGGTTCAAGTTCACCTCTCTCACCAAGCTGGATGAATACAGGTTTGTTGATTGTGTTCTTATTTCTTAATCCAGTCTTTTGATGTTCAAATGATGACCTATGATGCAAATGCCAATGTCCCCTAACTGAGGACCAGATTACTCCAGGTCACTGGTATCTGCAGAGGTGTCTCTCTAGCTGGCTATGACAGCAGAGGGCAGGTACCAGCATAAAACCTCTTCACTCTCTTCCTTCACCTGTTTTGTGCCATTGCACTGTACGTGGTAATTCCAAAATTAGCATCAGGTGTTGTGGCACCTGAGAAAGAGTGTTCACAGTTGCTCCTCAAGACAAATATCTCCTCCCTGCTCTCTCCTCGGGGGTCATAAATAAGCAGTATCTTGAAGTGGAGTGGCACCTTGATAAAGATAGGCCACATTAGAATCCTGCTTAGGATTGGTCAGGGTCTCACAGCTCTCATGTCTTTCTATTGGCTCCCTGGTCAAAGCCAACTATTGGAAAACAGCAGATTAATAGTGTTTTGAAAAGGTGGAGTGGGAACAAGTTGCTTTTTGATGGCCTGACATGGCTGGCCCTCTGTGGTGCTGAGGAAGAAGTAGCTTCGGCACACAGATTTATATTTCCTCTGTTTTAGTCCATTGCATGTGTTGTGATGTTGTGTTGCTGCCATGTTGTGTTGTCATGTTGTGTTGCTGTCAAGTTGTGTTGTCATGTTGTGTTGCTACCATGTTGGGTTGTTATGTTGTTTTGCTGCCATGTTGTGTTGTTTTAGGTCTCTCTTTGTGTAGTGTTGTGGTGTCTCTTGTCTTGATGTATGTTTTGTCCTCCATTTGCCGTCATTGTAAATAATAATTTGTTCTTAATTGACTTGAATAGTTAAATAAAGGTTCAATTAAAAAGAAAGTAAAACAACTAGCTTTTTCATAAGATATTTTGAATAGTGGTTATTCTTATAAAGCTGGATTTCTCTTTTGATGTAAGTTTGGTTATTATGTTGTTGCATTCTGTGACTATTCTCTGTCCATTTTATGCATCATCTCTAATGGAGTCATTGTTCTGTATCTATTCATACTCATTCCATTAATAGATAAAAATCCATTTGTATTTCCCACATCTTTATTCAAATGTATTTAATACTCTATGGAAATATAAATGTAAACAGTGAATTGATTAAAAAAATATATTTGAGTTATTATTTAGGATAAAAAAACAAATTAAAATCGTCACGGCATGTAGAAGGGTATATTTATTACAAAATGTAAACTCACAAATTATTAGAGAATAATAATAATTATTAACTAGTCTATTTGTAATATGCACACATATTGCTCTGATTTCTATAATTGTGTCTATATGTGCACATTTAGCAGAAGTCAAATTCATAACACTGGTATTGTTTGCTCTTGCCAGGACAGATTGATAGCAGTCTACGGGAAACGCCAAGAGCGTTGCATAATCTTGTGTAATCCTGACCTGGAGTTTTCCTGAGACAATTTAGTGGGGGGAGGGGAGATCTAACATGTGACTATTAGCTCACTTTTCTCCTTACTTTTTTTATGGTTACTATCGCTATGTCCAGTAACTTTCCAAAAGTGGTGACATGATTTTGGAATGTAAATTGGGATGGTCTGTATCCTGTCACATGATGCTGAACCTGCTGATGCCGCAACCTCCAACAGAGGGCAGCCAAATTCACCTTTTTTCCCCTGGCCAATTTGAGCAGTGGGTGACCAGCAGTTTGATTTGTAACCACAAATGGTTGACATGCCTTGTTCTGAATGACCAGCCTGGTCTCATAGACTAGAGGTAACGTAGTAAACATAAACCCGGGACACTCAAATTAGTATGATATGTTATGTTTGGTATGGTTACATAAGACAGAAAGTTGGTGGTTGGTTGGGGTCTAGCAGCCCAAGGTTGCGTGTTGAATCTCACCATGAACAACTTTAGCATTTTAGCTAATTAGCAACCTCGCAATTACTTACTAATTTTTAGCTACTTTGCAACAACTTTGCATTTTAGAAAAACCCTTCCCCTAACCTTAACCTTTTAACCTAACTCCTAACCCTAACCCCTAGCCATCTAGCTAACGTTAGCCACAACAAATTGGAATTCCTAAAATATCATACGTATTGCAAATTAGTAACATATTGTATGAATTGCAAATCATAAGATAACATACGAATTGCAATTCATAACATATCATATGAAATGGATGATGGACATCCACAAATTAATACATAACATGCTAAACGTAACATATCCTATTAAATGGAGGGAGACAGATTTAGATTTACTATGTTACATCTACCCATGAGTCCAGGTTGGAATGACATAGGCTTTTTGAGTTACCATTGCACATTTTCAAGATAATTTCAAAAACAACAGTTTGAAAGGAGGTAGAGTTGAGAGGGAAGTGATGCCATTAGCCTATTTTGCAATGAGGTCAACTCACTGCCACCATGTCAAGTCCCCTGTGAGATACCTCACCCTGGCCCTGGCCCAATAGAGACTACTTTATCATATTACCGTCTCACTGAATCAATCATGGATGTTTGAGCTGATGCAACGGTTCAAATGTAGAATTTCCACAGAGTTTTGTAGTTATTTTTTAGACATTTGAAATGGAAAACCCCAACTGATGCTCAGTAACTCACGAGGCAGGTAAGATTATATATACTTTTTAGGTGGCTACTTCTTTTGTTACTGTTATAAATGATCCTCTCCCCATGAAAAAAAGATGTGGTGCATATAGCGATGGTTAGAAAGTGGAACCTACAATTCTTGGATTAAAAAAAGATTGAAAGAAAAGTTTTATACACAACTTAACTTTTCACAGGAGCTGAACAAAGAAATGATCCAATATAGATAAACAAAACCCCAGAAGAAGACAAAATTCTTTACCTGTCACCTATATAATTGTATTGCTCTGTTAATGGAAATTCCACCTCCTGATCATCTCTTCTCCCCTACAGTATGTGAACCATGTACTGTATGTGGAATATTCTCCAGGCATACAACATTATGTTGTTTGCATTGTAGGCTGTAGCTACCTGCTTTACATGTGTAGTCATTGAACATGGGGGAATTCCTTATTGCTGAAAGAATAATGTAATTTCTGGTTTAGCAGTAATTATCTTCACATTATATATACCTACTTAAAGAACCTGGTTTATTCATAACTTGAATAATGTAAAATGACAGTGAAACCACTTGGGCGTGATACCTCTGGTTGATTTCCCACAGTTTAGTTGTATCCTGCTTTAAAAATATAAAATGTTACTGTTTTCAAAGATCTCAAAGTGTTGGATAAAACAGAAAATGGTGTTAGATAAAGCAAATGAAAACATGGTCTCTTCTGTTAGAATGTAGGTACTTTTCCAGAGTACAGTCCTGCCCCTTAGCCCTCCCCTTTCCTTTCCTTGTGATGAGTAATCTTGTGTGTATAAACTACAGGCACGTGGGCAGACAGAGGAGTATAAAGCCTGCGAACACACCCACCACCTCAGAACTACTCAACCTACTGTAGGTGTACTATGTGGCTATGCATTACATTACAGAGGATACGAAGAGCAACATGTATAAGATGATCAGCAGAAGCCTTGGTAAGGATCGTCTCTTCATTGATGAATGATGACAACTGTGTTGTAATTGTAATAGGAGGGAAGTCTACTTCTAGTATATTTTCAGAGATGTAGACCAACCACTTATATTATAATGGTCTTATGTAAAGTGAATCTTTATATCTACAAACATGACAATATTTTTCTTTCAATGTATCATGCACATTTACGTCAAGGGATTCTGGTAGGCACAGATAACAGTAAAGCTTGTCATTCACAACACTGACATACTATACATGGCAGTTACCCATGGATATGGTAGATCCTAGAGGAAGACCAATCTGTCATTTACGATATACAATTGAATAAGAGATTTTCTGGCAACCAGCCATATAATCTGTTTTATTTTTAAAAATTGTTATTATGGCTTGACTAGGAATTAGATTTACTAGTGACAAGAACTCTGCTATCCAGAGGCTTCTCTGGTCCAGGGTGAGAGGGGGCTAAATTATTATTAATGTGAATGAAAGATTTAATTTGAGACACAAGTTTAGAACAGGTTAATGGGGAGATACAATTTAATGTAAGGCAAATCAGATAATTGTTTAGGGCACTGTAAACAGGAATGTGATGTAAACAAGACTCTTCCTTAATATTTATCTATCAACATAGTGTAACTGCCTTTCTTGCTGGCAGTGTTAATGCAAAACTAAAATAATAATAACACTAATATAATCTCATCTCCTCTTTTGCAAGTAACATTCAGTATTTGTATTGATCAGTGAATGAGAATTGCTGTCATTTAAGATTACTTGACAAAAGCCTTTCCTATACCGATGCAATCTACTTTGTTGGCTTGCATAGAATCAATTCCATAAAGCAGTAAAGCAGTTTCATTCTCAGTCACATTCAGATATTCATTTCTATGTTGTTTTTATCATTTTAATCATTAAGTCTGTCAACAACAGCTATCTATTTAATCTCTGACTGAGGTACTGTAGCATTCAAATGATTAGCCCTACTTCCCCTTTTCAAATCTTCTTTAGAGCTTGAGCCAGCACATGTTTGTGGACCTCGCTGCCTGGGCCCCTTGACTTTCCATAGGGAGGCGGTGGGGGCTTTGGTGAGCCTGAGCCAGGGGGCTAGACGGGCAGACAGGACTGGGGACACCTTCAGACATGGCCTGGTGTTCAGCAGCCGCCCGATACGGCCCCAGGAGAGGGTGCGTCTGCGAGTGGAACAGTGTGGGCTGAACTGGTGTGGAGCCATGCGTATAGGCTTCACCACTGTACCTCCAATTGCCAGAGCCTTGCCCTCCATGGCCATCCCAGACCTCACAGACATCCCTGGTCACTGGGCCGCTCCTGTGCCTGAGATGTGCTGCCTGGCAGGCTCAGAGCTGGAGTTCTGGGTCTCCTATGGCGGTACATTGTATTTCAGGAATGCCAACGGCCGACAACACAAACTGCTGGAGGGAGTAGACCTCAGCTGGCCCCTGTGGGCCATGTTTGACGTGTATGGGCAGACCTGTTCTGTGCTCTTACTGGGTAAGTTCAGAAATCAATGGAACATGTATGAATGAACAGTCTGTCTGTCCTTCTCTTTTGACCTATTAGTTTAACTTATTTTTGCAGTTGGCTAAATCATTGTCACACAGAGTGATTCTTGGTAGTCGTAAACAAATCTACTTGAAAAAAAAGTATACACCTCACACACATGATTATGGGCTTAAAAAAGAAGACACGTACCATGTCAGTTATAGAGTTTAAAAGTTACATTTTGAGTTTGCATCCCAATATTATGCTATATATACACGTCACAGAAGACTGAAATATAACAAAATTGTTTGGCATAGAAACACTGGATTTTCGTCAGGTTTTTAATAATAATCTTTATTAATGATGAAATTATGAAAAATATTAATAACATTCCACCCATGAGGCCAAAGAGGGCGCTTTTGGTCATTGACTGCAGGAAGGAACTACTGATGTCCAACTGTCAGTGACTAACCGCACATCTGGTTATCTCTTGTAGGTTCGGAGAAGAAATACTTTTTGTGTAATCGGAAATCCTGTCCTGCTCCTCAACGGCATTCCTCTTGTTCTGCTCATCAGAGACATGCCTCGCTCAATGTAGACACATATGTGAATGTGAAGCAAATTTGTCATGACAGCCATGAGAGATATCTTCTTCCATGCCCAGCCAATAAGCAGACATCAAGTAAGTGTCATGATACAACAAACTCTATCTTGTTTTAAAACTTTTAAATGAAAAATATCCTTCATTTGAATGTAATTACTTGATTTCTCATCTAGCTATTCTTAAAATAATAATGTTCCATACTATTTCAAACCAAACATTTCCCCAAGACTAACATTTTACACACATGTACTATTGTGTAGCTAAACATTTATAGAAACATCTAAGCCATGCTGGTTCAATGACATACTGTAGCTACAGTACATGTTAGCCTCACATACGAGTGAGCAACCTTTTGGACACCACACCACTAACCACCCTAACTTCAAAGCCATGCTGAGCCGAGTCCCACTTGACCTTACAGGTCATGTAACTGAGCATATCTGTTCTGATTGCAGACTGTGAGAGTGTAGAGGACTGCGCAGTGTGTATGAGCCAGAAGGCCTGTATCAGCCTGCGGTGTGGCCATCAGTGCCTGTGTCTCCAGTGTGCCACCAGAGTGATCCAAGAGTTTGGATCCTGCCCTCTGTGTCGCCAGAACATCAAGAACTAAACGCCCCAGGCACAGACCATCACATGACAAACTGATATGATGATATGATCAAATGCTGTTGAGGTACAACCACAATAAGGCTGAGAAGAGGAAGAAATGAAAATGCACAATCTACTGAAAAGATAATGAATGTAACCTGCTGCTATTGGCATAAATTGCACAAAAAGACTTGAATGTGTAAAGCTATATTTTGTTGTACATGTACTTTACTTGACTGTGATCTATTACTCTATAAGAGTGACTTCCTGTGCTGATAACTATTCTGTTTGATATATAACTGTTTTAGGACCATATATCAATCGCTGCCTTTTACCCATACTGTATTTTTATTGTCTACTTTTTGTATCTGTTATTTAAGACATGTTGTCTGTTGTAGAAATATATACGTGTTTTATATGTGTAATAAAATCCATGAACATAACTGCTACTCGGCCTAGTGTGGTCTGCTCACTTCATGAAGTAATACTTATGCAGCTCACCATGTTACATATTTCTCATTATAAAATGTAATTACAAAGACATTTAATAACACAGAGTTACTGATTATCTGCATGTCAACATATTTTCTGTTTCTGTTTAGGGCCGTACGCTTTTGAATAGCCTAGTTCTAGTTCATGTCCACATCCAGGCTCAACCCTAACCATAACTCTAACTCTAGCTTCATGTCCACACTCCAGCTCAACCCTAAACCTAATCATTATTTATTTATACATTCTTTTCTTGGATCTTTAGTGTGTGTTCCTTTTATTTGCATGATACTTTATGAGGGAGGCTTCTACAGCACTTCATTTGCCTATATTAGCACTTACACTTTTATTTTACCTTTAGTTTGTACCTGTTTTATTTGCATACTTTAAGATCTTTGAATGTGTTTTTTTTTAATGTGTTTTCCAAATATATGGGAGGTTTTATTAGCATTTACTACCGTTCCATTAATGCAATTGATTTTTTCACATTAGCACATAACTTTATGAATTATAAGACTTGTTGATTTAGTCATATTTATGATCTGTTTCTTTAAAGCTGCAATATGTAACTTCTTGGGCAACTGACCAAATTCACATTGACATATCTATATCATTCATTTCTTTCTCATTGAAAGCAAGTCTAAGAAGCGATAGATCTGTTCTATGTTTCTATACTTCCCATTCTTTAGTTTCAGCTTCAAACAGCTGAAAATACAATATTTTTGGTTATGGAAAAAGTATTTCACAGCGGTTTAGATTGTATGATGACTCTCTACACGATACTTGATTGTTTTGTCACTTAAACCGAAATTAGTCAAACTATTATAGAATTTTAGCAACCAGGAAATGGCGGAGCGATTTCTGCATAGTGCATCTTTAAGGGTCTAGATATTTACAAATTTTGATTCTGTTGTGGTCTCTTCTCCCAGCAAAAAGGCCTTATATTGGACTTTATTTCCACAGCTCCTGAATGTGTACAATATGAGCTTCATGCATTTGGACCACCTGTGTCCATAGGATGCCATCTAGTGGGCTTTTGTAAACACTACAAAGAGCTCTTTATTGAGTCTGGTCGGAGTATGGAGCTTTCTGTAGGATCCCCACCCATGCACTCTTAACAGCTTGTAGAAATGTTCTTTTAACTAGAGGTTTATAAAATGAGTTGGTCAAGTCCCTATGTGCCCGTGCACCCTGTCCCCCTTGTGCATAACAGACCTCAGTCCCCTTATCTAACCCTAATTTCTACTTTAGGCAACATGTTAGAAATTATATTGGGTTAATATTTAATATGACCGCTAAGCAGTGTTAATGAAGAACAACAGTCATCATCCACCAGTGCACAATCATGAATGTTGATTTATTCCAACAAATGCCCACATGGCAGGAGACTTAAAATACAGGGAGGTGTTCAAGGTGAGTCAATGATTTGTCATTTTTAGAACAACATGATGTTAAATAGCTTACAAATTTCAATATGTGAGAACTTCTAAATTCAAGAGGTAGCTCACAAACCCATGAGTTTAACAATCGAACAAAGCCACAACCAGTGACGTGACTTGAGCCACATTGAAGCCAATGCCATAACCCACTAAATAACTCATATACCTTTTTTAAAGTATGGTTAGTGTGACTCGGGTGATGGTCATGTGCCATGATGATGAAAGTCTGGAACAGTGGGCTTTCTCTGATGAGGAGATGATGTGGAGAGAGGACAACAGAGAGGGATGTGACCTTTGGTTGTTGATCTCACAAGCTGTTAAATATTTATCTTGGATGGCGTTGGGTGCAGTCAAGACAGAGAGAGAGCCAGAGAAAGGAAGAATTCACCAGTCTGATAGGCCTGAGGAATATCTGAAGACTGAGTCAGACGCTGGGAAAAACAGAAGAACCAGCCAGCCACTCAACTGGGTTGACAGGAATACTAACAGAACTAAGGAAACTCTGTGGACAGACACAAGAGCAATAACTTAACAGCGGCATCATGCCCATAGGGGGCACAAGGGCACGTGCCACCTCAGATTTGTCCTGTTTAAAAAACGTTTTGATGTTGAATTAATTACTAAAATACATTTTTAAGCCCATGATTTATCATCATTATTTATAAAAAGATCTGTCAGCTGTATTTTGCAGAGGGGCCACACCGACTGGACCAGGCAAAGAGTATCCCCAATTCCCAGCAAACACAGCTGATTAAACTAATTGCATTCTAAATTGAAGATGATGATTAGTTGATTATTGTAGTTAGATGCAGGGGCACAACTTTGGTTTTAGAAGTGGGATGGATTCATTATTATTATTTGTATTTTTTTATCCAGTCGGATAAACACTCCGAACAGCCTACCCAACCGCTTGGAGGCGGTATCACATTCCAATGATAAAACTGGGGGGGACTAAAATGCATTTTCAGAATGTGTGTGTGTGTGTGTGTGGGGGGGGGGGGGGGGCATGTCCAGTGAAAGTTGCGCCCCAGGTCAGATGTGTTATGACACCAATCAGGTCCCCTAGGACTGGAGTAGCCAATCCCTGCTCTACTGCATGCAGACACTGGTCATGTCCGAATACCCATACTTGCATCCTAAATAGTAGGCTGTTTGATAAGTTCAATAGTATGCAACATTTTGAAAATCGAGTATACTTTAAATGTCCAATGTCACTCTTTTCGGCTTTGACAAAAGATGATCAATTAGATATGCGGATGCCCTACCGGAATCATCGAATGGGAAACAACGCAATTGCGCATGACGCATTCTCATTATGCAAAAATAATAGGTGATTTTATATTTATTTAGTATGGTTCAAATGCCAGGATGTTATACTCATTTCTAGTAGAATTTGATGCACACTTTTCCACAATGCATTGTCTTGCGGCCGTGGCATCTGCATACTTTTTACTAAACAGTACGTGCTAAATATTATGTGACGATGAGTACATAGTATGCATTTTAAGTAGAGCCTGGTTCCTCTCTAGGTTTCTTCTTGGGTTGCTGCCTTTCTAGGGAGTTTTTCCAAGACACTGTGCTTCTTCATCTGCATTGCTTGCTGTTTGGGGTTTTAGGCTGAGTTTCTGTATAGCACTTTGTGACATCTGCTTATGTAAAAAGGGCTTTATAAATGCATTTGATTGAAGTACAATACCAGTCAAAAGTTTGGACACACCTACTCATGCAAGGGTTTTTCTTTATTTCTACATTGTAGAATAATAGTGAAAACATCAAACTATGAAATAACACATATGGAATCATGTAGTAACCAAAAAAGTGTTAAAAGAAATCAAAATATGTTTTATATTTGAGATTCTTCAAAGTAGCCACCCTTTGCTTTGATGACAGCTTTGCACACTCTTGGCATTCTCTCAACCAGCTTCATGAGGTAGTCACCTGGAATGCATTTCAATTAACAGGTGTGCCTTGTTAAAAGTTAATTTGTGGAATAAATTGTTTCCTTAATGCGTTTGAGCCAATCAGTTGTGTTGTGAAAATGTAGGGGTGGTATACAGAAGTTACCCCTATTTGGTAAAACCAAGTCCATATTATGTCAAGAACAGCTCAAATAAGCAAAGAGAAACGACAGTCCATCATTACTTTAAGACCTGAAGGTCAGTCAATGCGGAACATTTCAAGAACTTTGAAAGTTTCTTCAAGTGCAGTCGCAAAAACCATCAATCGCTATGATGAAACTGACTCTCATGAGGACCGCCACAGGAAAGGAAGACCCAGAGTTACTTCTGCTGCAGAGGATAAGATCATTAGAGTTACCAACCTCAGATTGCAGCCCAAATAAATGTTTCACAGAGTTCAAGTAACAGACACATCTCAACATCAACTGTTCAGAGGAGACTACGTGAATCAGGCCTTCATGGTCGATTTGCTGCAAAGAAACCACTGCTAGAGGACACTAATAATAAAAAGAGACATGCTTGGGCCATGAAACACGAGCAATGGACAGTAGACCAGTGGAAATCTGTTCTTTGGTCTAATGAGTCCAAATTTGAGATTTTTGGTTCCAACCGCCGTGTCTTTGTGAGAGTAGGTGAGCGGAGGATCTTTGTATATGTAGATCCCAACATGAAGCATGGAGGAGGAGGTGTGATGGTGTGGGGGTGCTTTGCTGGTGACACTGTCTGTGATTTATTTAGAATTCAAGGCACACTTAACCAGCATGGCTACCACAACATACTGCAGAGATATGCCATCCCATCTGGTTTGCACTTTGGGGGACTATCATTTGTTTTTCAACAGGACAATGACCCAAAATACCCCTCCAGGCTGTGTAAGGGCTATTTGACCAAGAAGGAGAGTGATGGAGTGCTGCATCAGATGACCTGGCCTCCCCAATCACCCGACCTCAAACCAGTTGAGATGGTTTGGGATGAGCTGGACCGCAGAGTGAAGGAACAGCAGCCAACAAGTGCTCAGCATATGTGGAAACTGCTTCAAGACTGTTGGAAAAGCATTCCTCATGAAGCACGTTGAGAGAATGCCAGGAGTGTGCAAAGCTGTCATCAATTCAAAGGGTGGCTATTTTGAAGATTCCCTATGTATTATTTCATAGTTTTGATGTCTTCACTATTATTCTGCAATGTAGAAAATAGCAAAATAAAGAAAAACCTTTGAATGAGTATGTGTGTCCAAACTTTTGACTGGTACTGTATGTAGTACGCTAGTATGGGTTTTTTGAGACATTATCATCAGTGGTGGAGGTGAGAAAGTGTCGAGTGACACACACAGAGTTTGATTTGATTTTAGCTGCCGGTGATGTGCAGGACTCGCAGGTGCTATGTGTGTAAATGAATTTGATCCAGGCTATTGAATAAATACATCTAAAATGTTTTGTTGTTTGTCTCTAATACTAGCCACCTAGAAATTTTACGAAGTTGGCTTTAGCTAGCCAGCGAGCTAGGTTCCCAATCTCCCAACCTCATAACTAGCTCCCAAGCCATTTCTGGCTATCAATCGAGTTAGAGTAGTTTGTCTAACTATTTTAGCTGCCATGCCTGCTGGCAAGGTTGCTAGACTTCAGAAAATACAAAAATCGCTTTAATTATTGGGTTATGATACTATATACCAGTGTGGCATTAATAAAAATGACAATTGAACAGGTAAAGATATATGCTTAGACAACCTATGCAGAAAAATATGATTATATAATTTCCAGCAAACTAGGCATAATGATTATTGCTCTAGAATGCAGGACAAAGCTGCAAAAGCTGCACCCCCCGATGTTCTTCGTGCATTCTCTAAAATAATACACCCCTTACTGTGTACCTGAATGTGTTTATTTTTCTTCAGCATTATTGATACTCTAGAATTAAAAGCATTTACCAATGTGTCCACTGCAATCTACATATTACAGTAGTTTCCTCTGCCACACACTCATTTCCAAACTGGGTGGGCAAGTGAGGCTGCTTTTGCAACATGGGCATGGCTGCTTTTGGAGCAGACTGTGGAAACACTGATTCCTCTCCTCCAGCTGTGGGCATGTGTGTATGTGAGTGTGTGACTAAGTCTGTTAGCGTGAGCCCAGGTCTGGATTTTGAATTTGTGTATTTGTGTGGAGTGTAACCCTAGCCGTGTATGTATTGCTCTGTGTCAACCAACATTGTGACTCAAGGTTTATGAAAAAAAGGCTAGCTGGAGCTCATTTGAGCGGTTGGCTTTTGAGTTCTCACCCACTATGTGCTTAATAATGATCGTTGAGGTTCTGACTCACTATATTCTGTACGTCAAGAACAGTATGGATGCTTCTCAGTCCAGGACTTTTATTTATCTTTGTCACCATCACACAGAGTATTAACACACACACACACATTTTGTTCTTCTATCCTCGTGGAGACCTAAAATTACTTTCCATTCAAAATACTATTCTCCCTAACCCCTAACCCTTCCCCTTACTATATCCCTAACCTTAACCCTAACCCGTAACCCTAACCCAAACCCTAAACCTAACTCCTAATCCTAACTACTAACCCCTTACCCTAATTCTAACCCCTTACCCTTAAGTTTAAAATAGCCTTTGTCCTCATGGGGACGTGGGAAATGTTTTCCTTGTTTTACTATCCTTGTGGGGACTTTAGGTCCCCACAAGGATAGGAGAACCATCCAACACAGAGAGACGGAGCTTTGTATACGGTCCGTTACAAAAGTTGAGCCACACAAATGTACGTAGCCACAGTATGTGTGAAAATGACGCTCCATCGTTGCGTTTGCATAGTTTAGCATGAAGAGTGTAGGGCCCATAAGATTGCAGGTCCACTGGGTGCCAGTTCAAGTAGCCTCTGTGCAGGCTACAGTGCCTCTCGTGTGAATTCTTTTGTGGAATATAATAAATTAACATATTTGTAGGGCTTAGATGTATTTTTTGTTCTTGGAAATCCGATTTTTTTGATCAATTGTTTTATTATGTTCAAAGCAAGAAATAGGCAGAATAAATTATTAGTGGCCTCAGTCGGCATGAATTATTAGTGGCCTCAGTCGGCATGAATTATTAGTGGCCTCAGTCGGCATGAATTATTAGTGGCCTCAGTCGGCATGAATTATTAGTGGCCTCAGTCGGCATGAATTATTAGTGGCCTCAGTCGGCATGAATTATTAGTGGCCTCAGTCGGCATGAATTATTAGTGGCCTCAGTCGGCATGAATTATTAGTGGCCTCAGTCGGCATGAATTATTAGTGGCCTCAGTCGGCATGGGTTCGAATCCGACCCACTGTCCCTTTGACTCCCCCTCCCTCTCCTCCTATCTTCCCCTTCTTTCCACCACTGTTCTATCTCTTCAACAAAAGGAGTGGGACTGTCACCACTCCTTAGAAAATACCCTTAAGAAAGAATAAATCATTGGACAAATAACAATTACATTAATTGTGAGGGCACATCCAACATAAAACATGATTATAAATAGTACAAGGTAAGCTAAATTGATTCATAGAACATGCACAGACCTAGCAATCATCAATAGATGCTATGCTAACTAAATCCACCATTGAAAGAGAAAACAAACAAAAAAATAGAAAATAAACTCTACGGTATATGCTGAGATTCAGGTTGGAGATTTTGAGGTGAAAATTAAAAACTCCAGAGGACTTTTAAGCCTCGATTACATTGCAAGTTTTCTCTTGGAGTTCCACCAACGGATCTTGAATTTTTTAAATTCATTTAGATCGCCAATACCAGTCAAATGTTTGGACACTAACGATCGTTGTTGGAAGGATTGGACCAAGGTGCAGCGTGGAAGGCGTTCATCATGTTTATTAATGTGAACCAGCAACAAAACAAGAAAGAGGAACAAAACGAACGTGCAGCTTTGTAGTGCAAAAAAGGCTACAATACAAAAACAAGATCCCACAACCACAGTGGGGAAAAGGCTGCCTAAATATGATCCCCAATCAGAGACAACGATAGACAGCTGCCTCTGATTGGGAACCATACCAGGCCAACATAGAAATACAAAAACTAGAGTACCCACCCTAGTCACACCCTGACCTAACCAAAATAGAGAATAAAAAGGCTCTCTAAGGTCAGGGCGTGACAGACACCTGTTCATTCCATTATTTTTCTTTATTTTTACTATTTTCTACATTGTAGAAGACATCAAAACTATAGAATAACACATATGGAATCATGTAGTAACCAAAACAGTGTTAAAGAAATCAAAATACATTTTAGATTTGAGATTCTTCAAAGTAGCCACCCTTTGCCTTCATGACAGATTTTCACACTCTTGGCATTCTCTCAACCAACTTCATGAGGTAGTCACCTGGAAGGTATTTCAATTAACAGGCGTGTCTTGTTAAAGGTTAATTTGTGGAATTTATTTTGTTCTTAATGAGTTTGAGCCAATCAGTTGTGTTGTGACAAGGTAGGTGTAGCAGTGCAGACGTTGTTTGTCATTCTCCTGTGTAAATTTTTGCTTTTTTAAAAATCTTTCTTTGTATATATTTAAATCTCTTTTTCTATTTTTAAATTAAATATACCTTCTGGCAACCAGCCTCACCCAATGTGATATGGATCTGCTATTTTTAGACCTTATAGCCAGAACCTCCATCAGCAGCTAGCCATCAGAAGCTAACCAGCTACTAGCTATTTAGTCATTATTAGCCACTGCTAGCGGCCTTTACCTGTAACACAAACACCATCCGCTTTTAGCCTGTTTTTTCTCCACTACAACAACGGATTCCTGCTGTAAGCCCTGGACCATTACTCCTGTTCATCACAGCTAGCTAGCTGCTACCGAGTGGCCCAGCCCCAAAGCTAGCTTTGAGCCAGGCCCATCTCCCGGCCTGCTCAGCGGACCCTATGATCACTCGGCTACACAGCTGACGCCTCCCGGACTCTTCACTAACACGACTAGAATCCACAACATCACAGGATTCTTGCCGTAAGATCTGGACCTTTGCAGCGGCTCATCGCAGCTAGCTAGCGGCTACCGAATGGATATAATGGCTAACGCCCTTGTCCCGAAGCTAGCACCCGATGCTTCCAGCCAGGCGCATCTCCCGGCTAGCAAACAAAATTACTCCAGCTACAATACCTCTTTTGCTAACTGGCCTAGACCCTTTGTCGACACAGAGCCCCGCCGATCCATCACGACTGGTCTGCCAATGTAATTCCATCCGTTGTGCCCTCAACAGGCCTTTGCCGGACATCGGTGAAGACGCTTCTACTAGCCCCGGCCTGTAACTTTTTTTTTTGAACGCTGTGTCTCCGCTTGCTAGCGTAGTATCGACTACCTAGCGGCTTCCCTGTTTCATCTATTGCTGTTCACTGGACCCTATGATCACTTGGCTAAATAGCTGATGCCTGCTGGACTGTTCATTGTACTCCATTTTTTAAATTTTGTTTATCTGTCAGCCCCAGCCTCGAACTCAGGCTCTGTGTGTAGTTAACCGACCCTCTCTGCCCATTCATCGCCATTTTACCTGTTGTTGTTGTCTAAGCTGATTAGCTGTTGTTGTCTTACCCGTTGTTGTCTTAGCTAGCTCTCCCAATCAACACCTGTGATTGCTTTATGCCTCACTTTATGTCTCTCTCTAATGTCAATATGCCTTGTATACTGTTGTTTAGGATAGTTATCATTGTTTTAGTTTACTGTGGAGCCCCTAGTCCCACTCAACATGCCTCAGATACCTCTTTTGTCCCACCTCCCACACATGCGGTGACCTCACCCAGCATAACTAGTGTGACCAGAGATGCAACCTCTCTTATTGTCACTCAATGCCTAGGTTTATCTCCACTGTACCCGCACCCTACCATACCCCTGTCTGTAGATTATGCCCTGAATCTATCCTACCACACCCAGAAATCTGCTCCTTTTATTCTCTGTCCCCAACGCACTAGACGACCAGTTTTGATAGCCTTCAGCCGTACCCTCATCCTACTCCTCCTCTGTTCCCCAGGTGATGTAGAGGTTAACCCAGGCCCTGTGTGTCCCCAGGCACTCTCATTTGTTGACTTGTGTAACCGTAAAAGCCTTGGTTTCATGCATGTTAACATCAGAAGCCTCCTCCCTACGTTTGTTTTACTCACTGCTTTAGCACACTCCGCCAACCCTGATGTCCTTGCCGTGTCTGAATCCTGGCTTAGGAATGCCACCAAAAATTCTGAGATTTCCATCCCCAACTACAAAATGTTCTGTCGAGATAGAACTGCCAAAGGGGGAGGTGTTGCAATCTACTGTAGAGATAGCCTGCAAAGTTCTGTCATACTTTCCAGGTCTATGCCCAAACAGTTCGAGCTTCTAATTTAAAAAATTAATCTCTCCAGAAATAAGTCTCTCACTGTTGCCGCCTGTTATAGAACCCCCTCAGCTCCCAGCTGTGCCCTGGACACCATATGTGAACTGATTGCCCCCATCTATCTTCAGAGTTCGTTCTGTTAGGTGACCTAACAGAATTTAGAACTAAGATTTAGAACTAAGAACAGATTTAGCCCTTGGTTCACTCCAGACCTGACTGCCCTCGACCAGCACAAAAACATCCTGTGGCGGACTGCACTAGCATTGAATAGTCCCTGCGATATGCAACTTTTCAGGAAAGTCAGGAACCAATACACGCGGTCAGTTAGGAAAGCAAAGGCTAGCTTTTTCAAACAGAAATTTGCATCCTGCAGCTCTAACTCCAAAAAGTTTTGGGACACTGTAAAGTCCATGGAGAATAAGAGCACCTCCTCCCAGCTGCCCACTGCACTGAGGCTAGGAACACTGTCACCACCGATAAATCCACGATAATCGAGAATTTCAATAAGCATTTCTCTACGGCTGGCCTTGCTTTCCTCCTGGCTACCTCAACCTCGGCCAACTGCTCTGCATCCCCTGCAGCTACTTGCCCAAGCCTCCCCAGCTTCTCCTTCGCCCAAATCCAGATAGCTGATGTTCTGAAAGAGCTGCAAAACCTGGACCCGTACAAATCAGCTGGGCTAGACAATCTGGACCCTCTCTTTCTAAAATTATCAGCCGCCATTGTTGCAACCCCTATTACCAGTCTGTTCAAACTCTCTTTCGTATCGTCCGAGATTCCTAAAGATTGGAAAGCTGCCACGGTCATCCCCCTCTTCAAAGGGGGTGACACTCTAGACCCAAACTGTTACAGACCTATATCCATCCTGCCCTGCCTTTCTAAAGTCTTCGAGAGCCAAGTTAACAAAGAGATCACTGACCATTTCGAATCCCACCGTACCTTCTCAGCTGTGCAATCCGGTTTCCGAGCTGGTCACGGGTGCACCTCAGCCACGCTCAAGGTACTAAACGATATCATAACCGCCATCGATAAAAGACAGTACTGTGCAGCCATCTTCATCGACCTGGCCAAGGCTTTTGACTCTGTCAATCACCGTATTCTTATCGGCAAACTCAACAGCCTTGGTTTCTCAAATGACTGCCTCGCCTGGTTCACCAACTACTTCTCAGACAGAGTTCAGTTTGCCAAATCGGAGGGCCTGTTGTCCGGACCTCTGGCAGTCTCTATGGGGGTACCACAGGGTTCAATTCTCGGGCCGACTCTTTTCTCTGTATATATCAACGATGTCGCTCTTGCTGCGGGTGATTCCTTGAACCACCTCTATGCAGACGACACCATTCTGTATATATCTGGCCCTTCTTTGGACACTGTGTTAACAAACCTCCAAATGAGCTTCAATGCCATACAACACTCCTTCCGTGGCCTCCAACTGCTCTTAAACACTAGTAAAACCAAATGCATGCTTTTCAACCATTCGCTGCCCGCACCCGCCCACCCGACTAGCATCACTACTCTGGACGGTTCTAACTTAGAATATGTGGACAACTACAAATACCTAGGTGTCTGGCTAGACTGTAAACTCTCCTTCCAGACTTATATTAAACATCTCCAATCCAAAATTAAATCTAGAATCGGCTTCCTATTTCGCAACAAAGCCTCCTTCACTCATGCTGCCAAACATACCCTCGTAAAACTGACTATCCTACCGATCCTCGACTTCGGCGATGTCATTTACAAAATAGCCTCCAACACTCTACTCAACAAACTGGATGCAGTCTATCACAGTGCCATCCATTTTGTCACAAAGCCCCATATACCACCCACCACTGCGACCTGTATGCTCTCGTCGTCTGGCCCTCACTACATATTCGTCGCCAGACCCACTGGTTCAGGTCATCTATAAGTCTCTGCTAGGTAAAGCCCCGCCTTATCTCAGCTCACTGGTCACCATAGCAACACCCACCCGTAGCACGCGCTCCAGCAGGTATATGTCACTGGTCATCCCCAAAGCCAGCATCTCCTTTGGCCGCTTTTCCTTCCAGTTCTCTGCTGCCAATGACTGGAACGAATTGCAAAAATCGCTGGTTGGAGACTTATATCTCCCTCACTAACTTTAAGCATCAGCTATCTGTGCAGCTTACCGATTGCTGCAGCTGTACACAACCCATCTGTAAAAAGCCCATCCAACTACCTACCTCATCCCCAAATTGTTTTATTTACTTTGTTGCTCTTTTGCACACTAGTATTCCCAGTATTTCTACTTGCACATCATCATCTGCACATCTATCACCCTAGTGTTAATTTGCTAAATTGTAATTACTTCGTTACTACGGCCTATTTATTGCCTTACTTCCTTACGCCATTTGCACACACTGTATATAGACTTTTTCTATTGTGTTATTGACCTGGCCTCCACAATCACCTGACCTCAACCCAATTGAGATGGTTTGGGATGAGTTGGACCGCAGCGTGAAGGAACAGCAGCTGTATAGCACTTTGTGACATCTGCAGATGTAAAAAGGGCTTTATAAATAGATTTGATTGATTGATTATCTGGTTGGCCATAAATCAAGTGCGCATGCGCATCAGGCCGCTTAGAATCTTCCAGAACTTACTTACTAAACTGCCATATAGCACACTCTCTTGCTGTAATAGTAACATGCACATAATGATAAATACAACCAAGCAATGATTAACTGGCAATTCTGTACTTAGGAGATGGCATGCATTAGTTACACAGGTATTAAGTTATATGTAACAAGATAACTAACACTAGCAAGGTTTCAGTAGCATGCACTAATCATAAACAACCCCCACCAATATAAATCCCCTTTTAGAATAAACACTTAAAGCTTGGTTGCAAACCAAACTTGTGTCTTTTTCTGTTGATGACTAAAAACTCTCTGAGCTAGAGTGGGCGGAGCCCAAGTCCAAATGTCAATTCAAGCACCCTGATTGGCTGGAAGGAAGGGCCTTTTTTTACAGTTTAGTTTAGCAAATCTGCATATCTTTCTCTCAAATAGGCCTCGGACTCTGAATGGAGCACCACACTATTACTGGATTGATCTCAAACACAAGTCTGCATATTTAGGTTGATGTGAAAATGGCCTCCTCTGTTCCTGCTCATGAAAAACAAAAGGGCGGTTCCACTGAGGCTGTGCCTGCATGGGAATTTCTATTATTTCCAGCTGCAGATGGAAACTATTACGGAGTCCCTGATGAGCTGTAGAGTGGAGTGAGGGGTGTTGCACACACACAAAACACACACACACACACACACACACACAAGCTGAGTCACTCGCAGAAGATAAAAGACACCCTGTTGGCCAGCAGCAGTGGTTCTCTCCCTCCCTCCTTCTCTTTCTCTCTCCCTCTGTACTATACCAAGAAGACCTCTCTACTCGGCCTGCGCTGCACTGATCTGTAAGTACGACTCTCTCTGTCTGTCTCTGCTGCTCCACGCCAAGACTAAAACACAAACAGTTCATGTCGTCAGACTCTCCCGCTCACTCTGGCTCTATCACCTAGAGGGCTGAAGAGATCAGGAGCGTAATGACCGGATTATACACTTGAACTGTGTTAATCTTTAGTTCTCCATGCGTGTCAATTACTTTTTGTCTGAACATTGTTGTGCAACAGTTGAGTTGCAGCCGAATAGTTCTTGTAGGGTTCTAACATTGTCTTAGGAAGGAGCTATCTGTCTTTGGTTGAGCAGATAGGAATCAGACCTCCTCCACGGAAAGACAGGTTTCTGATGTTGTGGCTGTTGTTTTGGGCTGAGAGCTATGCTGAATGTAACCACTTCAGTACTGCACCTCTGGTTATACTGTGCATGTTCATTTGTACATACTGTATACGTTAATATGTTCATTCATTCAACACATCAGTGTTTTATCATGATACATTTATTACCAAACATAAAGGGAACTGAACCCATCTAAGGGCTTACAAGGACAGAAGTACAGTAGGATCTTCATTTGATCTCTCTTTTGTTGCTGAGAAAAATGTATCAACCCCTACAAAAATGTCTATTAATTTTAATCCACATAATAATTCACATTTCCTGTTGCTGCAGGACTACCTTACTGCTGTAGCAAACTGGCTCAAATGAAGATCCCACATCTGTATTTTAAACCATCCCTGTTGTCTTTGTTTAGCTGGGCTCTTTATACTGGAAGTAGCTAACCTTGATGGGTTAGCTCCAAATGGATTTCCTCTTTGGGCCAACATCCACGACAAGCATATCTTCATGTGTCCATTCGTCTACTCTGATACTCAGGGTGCATGAGGGCTGTGAGCTCTGGTGCTGAAAGAGAGAGGGTTCTTATCATAGCTTACCTCCCATACCAGAGGAGACAAGCATTCCCCCAGAGGAGAGTCTAATATAGGCAGAGGTACGCATGGGAATGGTTAGCTTCATCATCAGTCTGTATGGCTCATACGGTTGTGGGATGCACCAACCGCTGACCAGAGTGGTGTTTACATGCAAAGCAACAAACAACCCCCATGGTGCTGTTGTGTCCTTCTGAAAGGCATTTTAACAACACTGTCACTGTGTATATCTGGCTGTATGGGTGACGGTGATGATCATGTAGGCCAGGGGTTCCGAGCCTTTTTTTCCCAAGGCCCGCCTTTTTATTATTTTTCCCAGGCTCTGTCGCCCCGGCCGCGACCGGGAGGTCCGTGGGGCGACGCACAATTGGGCTAGCGTCGTCCGGGTTAGGGTGGGTTTGGCCGGTAGGGATATCCTTGTCTCATCGCGCTCCAGCGACTCCTGTGGCGGGCCGGGCGCAGTGCGTGCTAACCAAGGGGGCCAGGTGCACGGTGTTTCCTCCGACACATTGGTGCGGCTGGCTTCCGGGTTGGAGGCGCGCTGTGTTAAAGAAGCAGTGCGGCTTGGTTGGGTTGTGCTTCGGAGGACGCATGGCTTTCGACCTTCGTCTCTCCCGAGCCCGTACGGGAGTTGTAGCGATGAGACAAGATAGTAATTACTAGCGATTGGATACCACGAAAATTGGGGAGAAAAGGGGATAAAATTTTAAAAAAAAAAAAGAAAAAAAAAAAGAAGCTGAGCTATGACCTAAATTCGAGGAGTAAAATAAAGGCTTTGACTCTTGGGAAGTAATCTTATATAATGTGTGACTCTGTCACTATCAATTGATCTAATCACTTTCTGTAAAAGAGAATATGTATAATTAAATTGAAGGTTCATTTAAATTATTATAATAAAACATATTTGGTAGCAGAATATTATTTGGAGAAATTGGGTCTGAACTTGAATTTCCTTGTCCATTATTATTAAAAGATGTAATGAATCTTGTTCAACTATGTAGAATTGCAGGAAATTAGCTATAAAACAACAACATTTCCTAGGTCCCTCAAATTAAACAAAATCAAGCTTGTGGTGTTTTTAACATAGGCTAACTCAGTAAGCAATAAGAGCCTGGGCGCGAACCCAGAGACTCTGGTGGCGCAGTTAGCACTGCGATGCAGTGCCCTAGACCACTGCGCCACCCGGGAGGCCCCATAGCTCAGCTTCTTAATGATATTTCCAAGTGCATCAGAGCTGTGTCTTTCTCTGGCATTTTACAGCTTGTTTCTAGCCTAAAGCATTGTGGAATTATGCATCGTTTTAGCTCGGTATAAACAATTGCGAATTATTATGATGAGTATTATTATTAAATTTTTCTCAAGGAAGGTCCCGCCCCCTAGGCTGGGAACCCCCTGATGTAGGCAAAGGTCACCTAAGAAAGAAAAACAGATGAACTGACAGTTCTTTCACTTTATTGGATGTCTTTCAGTGTTAAGCAATATTTAGTTACATTATACTCTTAGTTATTAAATCTCTCTAAAATCTGAATGCTTGATTGAAACCAAATGGCTTGTTTTATAGGCAGTTTGTTTCCAAATGCATGATGAATGTTCAGATAGTTTAGTGCTTCACTGGGAAATGTTTTCCCCAACCAGTAGAAAAAGTACCCAGCCGTTAGCCATCATCAAGTTAGGTAGTTGACTGTTATGTAACAGAGCTTTATGTCATGATGTATTCCCTCACTTGGTATGGTCTTTGGTTGTTGCATGGGATTTTAATGACCCATGCAATGGGTATGATTGCTTCATAGAAACATACTGAACATATTGGAACATACCACAGAGACAGAACAGGGTTTGAATGTGTTTGAACGTTGCTAGGCGGGATTTACTAGTCTGGCACAGAGCTGAGAGTTGCTAGGGTTGATTCATTAGAATCCCATCACTGTTACAAATACCACACTATGGACTCGGCGGGACAGTGGAAAAAACAGGCTACAGTTCCCATCCCTCCAAATATAATATTTATCACTGGAGGGAGGTACAGACAAAATGACAGTGATGGAAAGAGAAATGTATATGGGAGAGAAGAAGAGAGGGAGGGGGGAGTGTGTTTGTGAGAGAGGTGCTGGGTCCTCGGCCAAAGCAGCAATCACCTCTTGCACCTCATTGAGCCACAGAGTGACAGGGTGTAGGATTGGGTCACAGCGGGGGACTGTGCCTGCCTGACGGCTCTAACTGGGCCCTATAGCCTCTTCCACTACAGCACAAACTATCCAGAAGCGTTCCTTCTTCTAGGGGTGAAAAACCAAATTTTCCTTTGGCAAAAACAATCTCCGGAGCAGCGGTGCAGACTCAGTAAGTGGACACTGCCTGGTATTTGCCTGAGTTTCACTGTCCCAAGCCAGACCGCTGAATTATTAAAAAAGAGCTGACTCCTTCGATTCCAACCTGAAACTGTCGGAGGCATGGGGCTTGCTTACTCTCTCACACACACACACACACACACACACACACACACACACACACACACACACACACACACACACACACACACACACACACACACACACACACACACACACACACAAAATAATTTCTAGTTTTTAGCTGGTCTGATTGGTTAAAAGGTTAAAGTGCAATAAAGGTGAGTGTACCTGCAATGTGAAACATGTAAAGGCTAACTCAGTACCTGAGACATATGAGACAGAAACAGTTATGTCAGCATGTAAATCTTCAGGTTTTATCCTGTTTCTCTCCATTGGCAAACACTGCAGACAACCTGGAAAACCTAGTTCTAATTTGCCATGTATGGTAGAGAGAACAACTGAGGAATTTGAGAGCATGTGTTTCACTCTGCTTGTACATTAACACTGTGTAGTTCCGTTTACTGTATTCTCTCATGTACTTAGGCAATCTAGATATCTGAATACAGAATGTCTGGATTATTCTGTATATCAGCTGTCAGTGGTTGAAGCAAATTCAAATGGATTCACCTCCCCTCACATATAGTTTCTCTCTAGTCATCGTGCCCCTCAGTCTAAGCTGTTGTAGCTGGATATAAATGATCTGGGGAAGGGCAGGGGATGTGAGAAAGACAAGCTCTGTATGTCTATCTGTCTGTCTGTGTCTGAGTGAGTGAGTCAAGTGGTGGGTCCAGTGTCAGTGCGATCCATGGGGGTTGACCCCCTCAAAGACTAATGATGTCAGGGGACCCTCAGAGAACCCTCCTGGACTGAGAGAGTTATTTTTCTCCCCTCCTCTTCACTCCCGTCTCTCTTTAACTGGAAAGAGACCTAGCCTGTATGTGCCCCCAGAAAAGACACAAACAGCAGCACAAAAGAGAGGGAGTCGTGGGAGAGAAAGAGAGAGTGGGTGATAGAGAGAGGGGCAGTGTGGGGTATTGGGGAGGTGGAGGTGATTAACTATTAGCATTCCCCTTTGGTTAACCCTGCACTGTGTGAAATATCACTATGATGAGCACTCTTCATTGAAGAAGCTCCGCGCTGACAAGCCAAGAGGAGGGTGCCTTTTGAACAGGGTCCAGGGGTTGCCATGGCAATGCCTGTCAACCGGGAAGTCCTTCACAGGAGGAGGTAGTCGAAAGAGAGAGAGAGAGAGAGAGCGAGAGAGAGAGAGAGACACAGTGAGTGAGTGAGTGAGTGAGTGAGCGAGCGAGCGAGGTAGTAGAGTGGGACTGCCCACAACATATTGGGCTTACATGCATCACAGAGAAGATAGAACTTTGAGAGGTGTGTTGTTCCCTGGTATTCTTCATCAGAGGTGAGTAGCCTAAACTTTTCCCATGCTGAGGAAGTAGGATGAAATAACTTTAGATACACTTTTCAACATAGCCAGATATTTTACACAGTAACTTACTATGTGATCATGGGGCTGTGGTAGGTTCTGCTTTGCTCTGTTTTTATTGAAGGGTTGAGTAACCTGCCTGTTTGCCTATGTGCTCCTGGCTTACTTGCTTGCTTCACAGGATTAGTGCAGCAGACTTTCCCAGGAATTTGTCAGTGTTTTTTTTAAAGAGACGCAAACTGAGAGGATGGCCACACAGCGAGATCCAGTACAGTATAGTGTACTTGAAGTTGTCTCATTCGGACAGAAGAAGGCTATTTTATTCTGCTACCCTCAGTGATGAGGTCTGTGCTGTGAACTGTCCTAGAGAAACAGTCTTAGTTGTGGTTTGTGAATGAGTGGAGGAGAGGCCAGCTCTGATGCACCCCTGCCACATTACAGGAACACAGAGGGTGGGAATGAGAGAAGGGGGCTGTGTTATTATGGTCACTACTCACTGCTCTATCCATGGGTTTGGGTATACTGTACTATAATCATGGGGGCTACCTTATTAACGGTGTGGAAATAGATATCCCTGTCAGGGACAATGCCCTAGGACACTGCACTTAACACAGGGCTCCTTGGCCCTCTGGCTCCAGACATGTTCACCCTTCATCTTGGGGCTTATTGTGGATGTCAGCATGATTTCTATACCCTGCACTGATCCTATTTGAGCTCTCCTGAGATCTCTTGCTCCATCACCACAGCCTATACTCACTCTGCTTTGCATATATACAAAAAGCTACCCATATGGCTGTGTGAGTGTTTTTGTGTGCACTGTGATGGCATATTTGCCTACACTGTGTAAGGTTGTGATTGTTCTTTTGTAGTTGTGTAAGGGCTGAACTACCTTGCATAGCACTGCGTGAGCTCTAATGTGAGTACAGTAACCACCCTGAAATCTCCAATCCCTCTCTAGTCCAGCAGTCATATTATTATTGGCCCCCTCAAAGTGAGGCTGTGTAGGGTCTCTATTGACAAGTAACACGGAAGCCCTGGCTCCCCCAAGCAGCAGGCTGAGGGGAGGGAGCACCATACAAGGAGGCAGATTTGTTTGTTTCTGATAAATGTGTGTATCCCTCAATAAGCGCATGTAATAAACAGGCCGGGTCCAGGTCCTTGTATGGTCTATGGCAATGTGTTCACATGTGCCAAGTTGCAGTCTGGAGACAAGGCAGGAGTGTGTGATTAACCTTTAGAGAACATCTTTATAATAACAACCTGATGATGAGTCAGCCCTCAGGTTTTTGAAAAAGATCAGATTGTTTGTGATTATCTTCTAACATCATGTTCAAGTAAAAACATACTAATGATCATTTCAGGTTTATTGCTTTCTTACATAATTTATCCCCTGGAATTTACTACATTGTGTGAGATTATGTGATAAGGCATTACCTGCCTCCCACTCATCTGGAGAGTAGTAGTGGAAGGCCAGACATGAGTATGTTGTTTCCCCCCCAAAATGAAGCATCTCCATTAAAGGATAGGGTTGAAGGGATGTTATGCAGCCTGATATTAAGGAAAGGCCAGAAGTTTTTAGGACCTGTATTGCACTACAAACAAAATCACCACCTTAAGCAAACATGTCTGTGTTTTGGTCTGTGTCCTTATTAGTCTAACTCTGAGCAGGACTTCTCATGGCTGGGAACAACATTATGGAGCCAATGATTAACCTGCTCTTTCTGCTCAGCACAGCCCTACACACAGAAACCAATGGAGGAGGTCAGTCATAGAAATACAATCAATAGAGAGGATGTCACTCGTTTGGCTAGTTGTGTGCACTTTTTTAAGGGTCAAATCGAGTTATCCATAAAGTGACTTTGCACACCAATTCACTATACTGAAGCTATGATACTACCTTGTACTGTACTTTTTGGTAATACACCTCATTATGATGGATTTATGTCACATAACATGTCAAATGTTTGTATCACTGTACCAATTGTTGAGTTCCGCCCATTCTCTTTCAAGCTGAAACATAGTTCAGCCCATTCTCTTTCAAGCTGAAACATATTTCCATGATGTTTGGTATGAGGACAATATAAGGGAAAGTTTTGCTATTGTTACTTCACCTGGCCTTAGACACTCCCTCTACCCAGGCGGGGCTCTGGCAAGCTGCCTGTTGTGGTGGATACTGTTGGTAGCAGAGGTTCTACAACTCATAAGGTGTCATTTGTGGCTGTCCTGACAACCATACTTCCTGGGATAACAATGCAGTGGAGGAGATTAGAGCTGGACCCAGTCACAGAAAACCTCCTACCACAGACAGGAGGAGGAGAGGTCTGGGTGACAATGCATAGAGAAACATAGAGTGCCAACTCATTTTTCATAAAATCATCCTGATGCAACACTTGACTCAAAAACACAGCTGGTGAGAGAAATCCTGTTGTGAAACACTTTCTTGTAATAAGTTATTTTTTGGGCTTCCAGATTAGAGTTAATATATTAAAAGTTTCCCTGTAAGTTATCGGCGAAGATGAAAGCTAATATAGTCATAGCTTTGTTGTAAGTTCTATTTCAAATAATTGCTCGGTCATTCAGTATGGGTAGCGCCTTCGTTGGGCGTGGTCAATAAGGAACCAATTTCACGCAAAGCCGTAGACAGACAGGAGCGACAGCTAATAGGAGGGACTCCGCTCCTTTCTAACGCGCTGTGGCTCCATCTCACCTCACTTTGGTTCTTCCTTATGAGGTCAAAATACTTCTGAATACTCTCTTCAGGATCCGGTACTTCTCCGTTTTGGACTGTTTTGTTCCGGAACCTATTTGGCCGGATCCAGTGACATTATTTAGCAATATACAAATTTGAACGATACAAGTTCATTGGAGTTGCCTCTTGATTAATAGTGGATTGGATTGTGTGTAGCCCAATAACAAGGCACAGTTTACAGTTGGGAACGCACGGCAAATCTGTCAGTGAACAGCATGCAGACAAAACAGGCCTTTGGCAATATTTCAAATACAATCGTGGGAAAAAAACAGTTTAGAAAGTAAATGGCTCCTGCTGAAAAGAGAAGACTAATCTGTCTGTAGAGCCTGCCAAAATATTATATCAAATTCCAAATATTGTTTTACAAAGTAAAACAAGAGAGATTGCCTTTTGGCACGAGCGCATCGGCCATCACCGGCGAGTAAGCCGTGCATCATCGGGTGAGTCATTGAAACTGGAAAGCATGTTTAGGATTACAATTTCCTCCTCATATTGTAGTTTACAATATGCGTCTCCGCACACCTAAGCTTAGGCTAATTATGGATTCAAGACAAGGTAGTTTTTATTGATCTCAGATTCTCAGTTTGTCAGTGTCAAAGTAGCTTGTAATTTCGATCATTTCTGCTGTATTAAAACCTCTTAAGGATTTCCAATTTTCGGCTAAAATGACATACCCAAATCTAA
Organism: Salvelinus namaycush; assembly: GCF_016432855.1. Lineage (NCBI taxonomy): Eukaryota > Metazoa > Chordata > Actinopteri > Salmoniformes > Salmonidae > Salvelinus > Salvelinus namaycush. The sequence continues at coordinate 25,804,851 of NC_052307.1, read as the reverse complement.
CATACCCATATTCATGGTACCATTTGAAAGGAAACACTCTGAAGTTTGTGGAAATGTGAAAGGAATGTATGAGAATATAACACAATAGATCTGGTAAAAGATAATACAAAGAAAAAAACAACCGTTCTTTTGTAATTTTTTCGTACCATCATCTTTGAAATGCAAGAGAAAGGCCATAGTGTATTATTCCAGCCCAGGTGCAATTTAGATTTTGGCCACTAGATGGCAGCAGTGTATGTGCACGGTTTTAGACTGATCTAATGAACCATTGCATTTCTGTTCAAAATGTTGTATCAAGACTGCCCAAATGTACCTAATTTGTTTATTAATAACTTTTCATGTTCAAAATTGTGCACTCTCCTCAAACAATAGCAGGGTATTCTTTCACTGTAATAGCTACTGTAAATTGGACAGTGCAGTTAGATTAACAAGAATTTAAGCTTTCTGCCAATATCAGATATGTCTATGTCCTGGGAAGTTTTCTTGTTACTTACAACCTCATGCTAATCGCCTATCTTAGCTCCAAAAAGTTTTTAAAAAGATCCTCCCAAAGTCTCCAGTCATGTAAAATTCTGTACAATTGCATAAAATGCGTTTAGAAAAGGCCACGTTTCCCAGACCCTAGGCTACTAAAAATGTTCCCCATGTGTGCAACTTCCATAAGTGCCTCTACTCCACTGCTTTATGCCACTACGCAAATGTGATTATATGCATGCAATGCTATATTTAAAATGTTTAATTTTCTTTGTGCATTCCGGTACCTCAGAGCTCCTCAGGTCACCCCCCCCTCGTACTCACTTTTTGTTCCGGCACCTCCCAATGTACAAATTAAGCACTGAGGAGCAGTTGCCACAAAGCACTGTACCCGTTCCGTGCACAAACACTGCCTTTTCAATAAAAAAATACCACTGTTGCACACAAGATTTTTGCCAAGGGCACAGAACATGAGTATAACTTAAAGGTGAATCCCTATAATGCCACCAGAGGGGCGCTACGGTCCGTAGCCATTTTGCCACAAGTGTGGAGAACTGGTGCAAATATGCAGTCTTGCCCATGGTTACCAAGGTTTAAGTTTAAAAACAGGTGGTCTCCTGTCAGAGTGGTGTTGTCAGTAGCGACCGCGACTCGGCTCAAATACTAGAGCAGGAAATCTCCTCTCTTTTCACCTAAAGGGCTATCAGAGCAATACCAGCAGAAGAAAGCCAACTAGGCTTCTACACTCGTTACATTTTGGTTCACAAAAGGACCTACGGGTCCCTAGCAGTTATTTTAAAAAGTTCACGTTCCGTATGCACAACGTGCTGTCTTGCTCCATTCGTCAAGGCGAAGGGTTCACTACAGTTGATCTGCAGGATGCCTATTTTCAAATCAACATTTTGCCAGCACACAGGAGATTTCTTAGGTTCGCCTTTCAGGGCCAGCCCTATGAGTATCAGCCTTTCACTAGCCCCACTGACTTTCAGCAAATGTGTGGACGTGGCACTGACCCCTCTGAGGTCCAGGGGGCTCAGAATCTCTGCCTACATAGACGGTTACCTGCTCTGTGCCCAGACAAAGCAGCAAGCAGTGAGAAATACAGCTATCCTTGCAACCCTCCTCACAGAGCTAGATTTCAGGATCAATCAGATAAAGAGCTGTTTGGTGCCCACACAGCACATAGAATATCTGGGCTGTTTGGTGCCTACACAGATCATAGAATATTTTGTTCCAGGCCACCCTATTGGAAAGGCGAGTCACTGCGTTTTGCCAGTGCATCTCCATGTTCAGACTTTGGCATACAGTCACGCTCAAAAACGTGTCTCCGTTTACTGGGTTTGATGGCCTCCACCATATCAATAGTCCCGCTGTAGTAGCTGACAATAAGAGACATTCCGCAATGGGTCCTGTTCGTACGTCTGCGTTGCCTTCGTCACCTCCATCACCAGATAAAAGCATCCCTACCATGAGTTTCGGCTCTCTGCCACTGGAGGGATCCCTTGATCTTAGTCAAAGGCACTCCCCTAGGGGTAGTGTCTGCAAGGAAAGGGTGTGACGACAGACGCCTCTGTCACAGGGCAGAGCAGTGAATGGATTGTGACCTCCACAACTCCGTGTTACTCACATAAACTACCTTGAGTTGCTTACAGTGCTTCTGTATATTGGAAGCTTCAGCCCTTTGTAGTGGCCCAAATATGGGAGAAATACTGTAAGGACGGTCATCCCTAGATCTCTTCGCATCGCGTAGAAATGCGCACTGCCAGTTGTTATTTTCAATGGAAAATGACAATGTGCCACTATGGGTGGATGTGCTAGCGTACCCATGGCCAAGGGGACAGCTTTACATGTTTCCCCCTCTGAGTCTGTACCTCCCCACTCTAGCCAGAGTTAGGGAACAGAGGTTGTCTTATCCCGGTAGCCCCCCGATGGCCAGGACGGCTGTGGTTAGCAGAGATTATTTTACACAGGGAGATTTTCCATCCTCATCTAGACACCCTGGCACTCGGGCCTGTCCCATGAGAGGATGAATCTTAATGCGACAGGCCTACTGCTTAGGGTCGTTGAAATTAATCAAAGCACTTGGGCCCTTTCTACGCGCTCACTGTATGATATCAAGTTGTGTGTGTTTGAGAGATGGTGCGAGCAGGAACGGGCCATTCCCTTTCAGTGTTCTGTTTCAGAGGTACTTTGCTTACTGGAGGGGCTTCTGGACAGGGAGAAGGCTTACTCCACTGTTAAAGTCTCTGGCCTCCATCTCTGCCTGCCATATACTGTAGACTTCAACAATGACACAGTGGGAAAACATCCCCTTATCTGTTGTTTTATGAAGGGTGCACGTTACTTACGCCCGTTGTCCAAACAGCTAGTCCCAACTTGGGACCTATCTGTTGTACTTGAGGCTATGTCTCAGTCGTTGTTTGAGCCACTGGAAAGTGCAGATATGAGACTTCTCTCATTCAAAACTGTCTTACTTTTAGCCATTAAATCCGCAAAGCGAGCGGTAGAGCTGCACACACTGTCAGTTCACCCCTCTTGCCTGAGTTTTACCACGGGGATATCCAAGGTTAACTAGAAACCTAACCCCTCTTTTGTGCCTAATGTTAGTAGAGCTTATCATTGCCTTTATTTGGAGCTATCAGCTTTTTACCCTGCGCCCTTTTCCTCTCTGTCCAGCAGTGGAGGCTCGTGGGAGGAGCTATAGGAGGATGAGCTCATTGTAATGGCTGGAATGGAATAAAGGAACGGAGTCAAACATGTGGTTTCCATATGTTTGATGTGTTTGATATCGTTCAAGTTACTACATTGTAACCATTACAATGAGCCCGTCCTCCTATAGCTCCTCCCACCAGCCTCCACTGCTGTCCAGTAAAGGCTTTACGATGAGAGCCCTGAGAAAAGCGACTAGCTCTTTAACTCTTGGGCACTCTCCCACGCAGGGAGGCCCATTTCTCACCAGCGTTCATCACATTGGACACAGTGACTGAGTTCATCAGGAATTGTATAGGGGATGTTGTTCCCACTGTGACTATTAAAACCTACCCAAACCAAAAACCTTGGATAGATGGCAGCATTCGCGCAAAACTGAAAGCACGGACCACCGCAATTAACCACGGCATGGGAATATGGTTGAATACCAACAGTGTAGTGATTCCCTCCGTAAGGCAATTGAACAGGCAGACTGTCAGGACAGAGACAAAGTGGAGTCACAATTCAACGGCTCAGACACGAGTGGACACTGACGTCTTGCTCCGGACAAGCTAAACACCTTCCTCGCCCACTTTGAGGATAACACAGTGCCACAGACATCCCTGCTCCCAAGGACTGTGGGCTCTCCTTCTCCGTGATAGTTCCAAAGTAAGATATTTAAGCGTGTTAACTCTCGCAAGGTGGCCGGCCCAGACGGCATCCCTAGCCGTGTCACCTGAGCATGCGCAGACCAGCTGGCTGGAGTGTTTACAGACAAATTCAATCTCTCCTTATCCCAGTCTGCTATCCCCACTTGCTTCAAGATGTCCATCATTGTTCCTGTACCCAAGAAAGCAAAGGTAACTTAACTAAATGACTATCACCCCGTAGCACTCACTTCTGTCATCATGAAGTGCTTTGAGAGACTAGTTAAGGATCATATCACCTCCATCTTACCTGACACCCTAGACCTACTTCAATTTGCATACCGCCCCAATAGATCCACAGACGATGCAATCGCCATCGCACTGCACGCTGCCCTATCCCATCGGGACAAGAGGAATACCTATGTGCGAATGCTGTTCATTGACTATAGCTCAGCCTTCAACACCATAATACCCTCCAAGCTCATCATTAAGCTCTGGGCCCTGGGTCTGAACCCCACCCTGTGCAACTGGGTCCTGGACTTCCTGACGGGCCGCCCCCCAGGTGGTGAAGGTAGGAAACAACACCTCCTACTATCACCGCCTGGTACGGCAACTGCACTGGCCGCAAACGCTGGGCTCTCCAGAGGGTGGTGAGGTCTGCACATTGCCTGCCCTTCAGCACACCTACAGTACCCGATGTCACAGGAAGGCCAAAAAGATCATCAAGGACATCAACCACCCGAGCCACAGCCTGTTCACCCCTCTATCATCCAGAAGGTGAGGTCAGTACAGGTGCATCAAAGCTGGGACCGAGAGACTGAAAAACAGCTTCTATCTCAAGGCCATCAGATTGTTAAACAGCCATCGCTGCTACAACCCGGTTACTCAACCCTGCACCTTAGAGGCTGTTGCCCCATGTACATAGACATGGAATCACTGGTCACTTTAAAAATGGAACACTATTCACTTTAATAATGTTTGCATACTGTTTCTCATTTCATACGTATATATTGCATTCTACTGTATTTTAGTCAATGCCACTCCGACATTGCTCGTCCTAATATTTATATATTTCTTAATTCCAATACAATTTGACTTGATAGCGGATGCTATTATAAATGATTATAAAAGCAAGGGTGTATCATCCCTAAGGGCTCATTCCACCAGAGGTATGGGTGCGTCATGGGCACTGTTCAAAGGCATCTCTGTGCAAGACATCAGCAATTTAGCATGTTGGGGCACCGTCCATACCTTCATGAGGTTCTACCGACTGGACGTCACTGCACCCTCTTTGGCACGTACGTTGCTTAGTTTTGGGGCCTCTGAGGGTTGATTAGCTGGTTTGGGAGAGTATACCAATGCTACTTGAGTTTTCCATATCCCATACTGAGTGACCAAATTATTATTTGAAATGATTTACTTAACGTAATCCTAGTTCTATGATTTATATGTGTGAGGTCTGTCTACGACACACGTTGTATGATAGGAGTTCCTTATTGACCACATCCATTGAAGGCTTAACCCATAGTAAGTGACCTCACTCATATTGTCATAGAACCGGGGTTACGTACAGCAACCTTACGTTATTGGGTCGGTCCCTTGATCTTCGCCGACTACACACATCTATTGATGTGACCTATTTGAGCATCTCCTTTCTATTCAGTTACGCGGTTGCTATTCTGGGCCGTGAGGGAAAAGTCCCATAGATTTCCTGGGAGTCAGCAGCAGGGTGTGGTGAAGTTCAGTGACCCCATGCTGACTGACACTATTCTGACTCACTACATAATCATCCACTGTCCCTGTAACTAACACCAGCTCCGTCTTCCTCTCTCTCTCTCTGCAAAGTAGCGTGTTGTCTCAACACAATCTAATTAGTCTACATGTCTCTACTGATCTCTGTATCTAACGATCGTCGATCGTCTCATTCCAAAATCAGGGGCATTATTATGGAGTTGTTCTTCCCTTTGCTGCTATAACAGCCTCCACTTTTCTGTGAAGGCTTTCCACTAGATGTTGGAACATTGCTGCGGGGACTTGCTTCCATTCAGTCACAAGAGCATTAGTGAGGTCAATTTTATTGGTCAAATACATATGGTTAGCAGATGTTATTGCGAGTGTAGCGAAATGGTCGGGCACTGATGTTGGGTGATTAGGCCTAGCTCGCAGTCAGTGTTCTAATTCATCCCAAAGGTGTTCGATGGGCTTGAAGTCAGGGCTCTGTGCAGGCCAGTCAAATTCTTCCACACCGATCTCGACAAACCACTTCTGTATGGACCTCACTTTGTGCATGGGGGCATTGTCATGCTAAAACAGGAAAGGGCCTTCCCCCAAACTTTTTCCACAAAGTTGGAAGCACAGAATCGTCTAGAATGTAATTGTATGTTGTAGTGTTAAGATTTCCCTTCACCGGAACTATATCAAATCAAATGTTTTTTTGTCATATGTGCCGAATACAATAAGTGTAGACCTTACTGTGAATGCAGTTCAAGAAATAGAGTTACTTACTAAATAAGTAATATTTACAAAATAAACTTAAGTAAACAAATATATATATCAAAAAGTAACACAAGAAAACTACATAACAATAACGAGCCTATATACAGGGGTATTGGTACCGAGTCAATGTGTGGGGGTACAGGTTAATCAAGGTAATTTGTAAAGTGACAATGCATAGATAATAAACAGCGAGTAGCAGCAGTGTCAATGTAAATAGTCCGGGTGGCCATTTGATTAATTGTTAGCAGTCTTATGGTTTGGGGGTAGAAGCTGTTAAGGAGCCTTTTGGTCCTAGACTTGGCGCTCCGGTACCGCTTGCCATGCAATAGCAGAGAAAATAGTCTATGACTTGGGTGAATGGAGTCTTTGACAATTTTTTGGGCCTTCCTCTGACACTGCCTAGTATATAGGTTCTGGATGTCAGGAAGCTTGGCCCCAGTGATGTACTGGACCGTACGCACTATCCTCTGTAGCGCCTTACGGTCAGAGGCCGAGCAGTTTCCATACCAGTCGGTGATGAAACAGGTCAGGATGCTCTCGATGGTGCAGCTGTATAACCTGATCTGGGGACCCATGCCAAATCTTTTCAGTCTCCTGAGGGGGAATAGACGTTGTCGTGCCCTCTTCACAACTGTCTTGGTGTGTTTGGACCATGATAGTTCGTTGGTGATGTGGACACCAAGGAACTTGAAACTCTCGACCCGCTCCACTTCAGCCCGTCGATGTTAATGGAGGCCTGTTTGGCCCTCCTTTTCCTATAATCCACGATTAGCTCCTGTGTCTTGCTCACATTGAGGGAGAGTTTGTTGTCCTGGCACCACACTGCCAGGTCTCTAACCTCCTCCCTATAAGCTGTCTCATCATTGTCGGTGATCAGGTCTACCACTGTTGTTTCGTCAGCAAACTTAATGATGGTGTTGGAGTCGTGCTTGGCCATGCAGCGAGTGTGATAACACAGTCCTCCGGAACAGCTGGTGCTCTCATGCATTCTTCAGTGTTGCTTGCCTCGAAGCGAGCATAAAAGGCATTTAGTTTGTCTGGTAGGCTCACGTCACTGGGCAGCTCGCAGCTGGGTTTCTCTTTATAGTCCGTAATATTTTTCAGGCCCTGCCACATCAGATGAGCGTCAGAGCCGGTGTAGTAGGATTCAATCTTAGTCCTGTATTGACGCTTTGCCTGTTTGATGGTTTGTCTGAGGGCATAGCGGGATTTCTTATAAGCGTCCGGATTAGTGTCCCGCTCCTTGAAAGCGGCAGCGCTAGCCTTTAGCTCGGTGCGGATGTAGGGAAAAATATATTGCATTTGTGACAAATGTCCAAGGTTGAATAGAGCACTCCAAACTATATGTGACTTAATCATGGTATCCTTAGTACAAGAAATATCTCGGAAGTCAAGTTCACAGACCTTTTCTCATTTGGGAAAAAGTCCGTCCTCCGTCCTCTCCCCTCCTCGATAGCCTTCTTTTGGCGTGGAAGCTTAAGTGTATCCTACCTCTTCAAAGAAGAGTTTTGAAATTTGCCACAGCCCCTTTGAATCAGCTTGTTTTTTCCGAAAACATTTTAAAATGATATGTTACTTATTCTGTTATCTATAACATTTCTTGCACTAGCTACATTTGTTTTTATCACTTTATACATTTATTTTGGGATTCCACCCTGTAAACACAATTTGCCTGATGATGCGCGATTGGAGAAGGAGAGTCTTTTTTTATACAATCCCATTTTTGTCCAATTTCCCTCTCCTCACCGCCTCTCCTTGATTACCATTGACCTTTTTCAAAAAGAGGCCAGAAAGGACTGAGGAGAGAGGATGCAGGAGTTGAGTAAATGCAATTGCAAAAAGGCCTTGACATTCCTCTCTCATCTCCTCTCTTGTCCAGGCCTTCTACTTAATCCAGCCCTGATCTAGGATTTTCAACCCTATATATGGTTAAAACCAGACATTATGAGCATTGCAGATATGTATTACTCATATACTGCATATTGCATTTAGATGAGTAAAATTGTCTGTTTTTATTTAATTATTCTATAGTTTACTGTTGGAGGAATCCCATCCATGGTGTTTGCACGCTTGTAATCAGATAAGAATGTGTGGGGTGTTCAAAGTAAACATATTCCAGCAAGCAGCAAGGTTCTGGAGCAGGATTTTTCACCAGATATCACAGCTGATTTTGCCTTATTAGGCTGGATTGTGTTTGGCACTCTAGGAGTGGGAATGTGTTCAGCCAGCTCTGGCTGATTTCTGAGTATTTAGTCCTCCATCCTCCATTAGGGAATGAGAGCGGTGGAGGCCAAATGCACAGACACAGAGAAAAGCATACGCTGGAGATACTTTTAGCTACGGTTTTTATTTTAAATGTTAATGTTGCTTTGCCAAAGATACTAAAAAGACCTAGGCTGGAATTCTATGGAAGTGATATTGTTACTGCCGCAATTGGAAGTGCATTTGAATGTTAAAGACATGCCACACTGGATTCAGACATCAGTTCAATGTCTAGTTTTGATTTACAACTAATGTGAATTCCAACTAATGTGACTTCATCGGGAAAAAAAGTTGGGTGAACAAAAGACGAAATGCCCTTAAATGTAAGACTTTTTGCTAATCCAATCAGTTTTCCACAGTGATACAATGTCATCACAGATTTTTTGGGTTGAGATTATGTGGAAACAATGTTGATTCAACCAGTTTTTGCCCAGTCGGGCTCTGGTATTTTGGCGACTAAGAAAGTATTTTTTAAACATTCTGCTTTGTGCTGGATGTTTCAATGTGTAGTTTATATTTTTTTTATTTTTTTATTTCACCTTTATTTAACTAGGTAGGCTAGTTAAGAACAAGTTCTCATTTACAACTGCGTCCTGGCCAAGATAAAGCAAAGCAGTTCGACACATACAACAACACAGAGTTACACATGGAATAAACAAACATAAAGTCAATAATACAGAGGAAAAAGTCTATATACAGTGTGTGCAAATGAGGTAAGATAAGGGAGGTAAGGCAATAAAATAGGCCATAGTGGCGAGGTAATTACGATATAGCAATTAAACACTGGAGTGATAGATGTGCAGAAGGTGAATGTGCAAGGAGAGATACTGGGGTGCAAAGGAGCAAAATAAATAAATAAATACAGTATGGGGATGAGCTAGTTGGATGGGCTATGTACAGGTGCAGTGATCTGTGAGCTGCTCTGACAGCTGGTGCTTGAAGTTAGTGAGGGAGATATGAGTCTCCAGCTTCAGTGATTTTTGCAGTTCATTCCAGTCATTGGCAGCAGAGAACTGGAAGGAAAGGCAGCCAAAGTAGGAATTGGCTTTGGGGGTGACCAGTGAAATATACCTGCTGGATGCGTGCTGCGGGTGCTGCTATGGTGACCAGTGAACTGAGATAAGGTGGGGCTTTACCTAGCATAGACTTGTAGATGACCTGGATCCAGTGGGTTTGGCGATGAGTATGAAGCGAGGGCCAGCCAATGAGAGTGAACAGGTCGCAGTGGTGGGTAGTATATATATGCATAATCTATGAGCAGAATTACTGTCTTACCTCAAAAAGCCATGAAATCCCTAGTTTGAAAGCGACAGTTTCTTGAAACTGCGCCATGCCATTTTCCCTACATTTGCCCCCATGTGGGCCAGCCCCCTAGCAATGAGAGTTCTAGGTAATGAGCTTCAGCCCCTCGCATTTGAGTGACAGCTAGCAAGAGGCTTGCCCAGCGGTATCCAATGAGATTGCAGGGCGGGCCCAACGTCTCAGTGGACACAGCAGAGAGAGGGAGAGATCAATGACCTGGTGCACATATCTGCACATATGTGCACAGGAGAATATCTTTAAATAAGACTTTTCTAATAAAAGCATGCATTTTTGCAGTGCATGAGTTACATGTGCCTATGCAGTATCCAGTGGGGGTGGGTGTGCCACAGTGGCTGTTTGACTTGATCCCTCCCTCAGAGCAGATATTGTAGTGGTGTTTGGTTGTGAACTGCGAGGATGTTTGTCTTCAACTGTTTTCTTTCAAAGTCTGTAACAAAACAGTCTGCATGTTGATCCCACTCTTAATTGATCATGATTAGATACAGTATGTCTCCTGCGATAACACAATTTATAATATTTATACATGAAAAGAAGAAACAAAAGACAGCCCAATTACTCCAGCGATTGACGTTATGACCTGAATGGCAGCAGTGTTTGGAACAAAAAGGAGCTCAGTTGTTTGCCATTTTAGAGTATTAGATTAAACAGTCCTCCTGTGTGGAATGACTGTATGTCTAAAATGTCAATGAATCTGAGAGATGGGATCTCAGAGTGAATGTCAAAACACAGAGCATCACAAAGAACCATCCCTGAGGGTCATAATGACCACAGAGTTTCGAGAAACCAACATGATGTCAAACATCTATAATGCTGCCTGCCTTAAAGGCCATTGGAAGTGTGAATACTTATGTTGAAATACCACAGATACAACAACCAGAAGGCCGAACTAGTTTACACTGTTGGAAAATTTGATATACTGGTACAGTGTCCCTCACATAAACATCATAGATAATGATCCCCCGTTTCCCTTATTTTCCCTCTTATGTAATCTTGTTTATCCGGAGGTGAGGAGTCAGAAATAGTGACATCGTTGTCTGGAACCAGGAACACTGATTGGCTCTCTCTGCTACATTGGGTCCTGTGTTGTACTACTGTTTACACACAGAGTGCATATATCTGTCTTTGAGCACTGACCATAATGATTACAGTCTCTAAAGTTCAGTTACACGGGCCACATGGAAAACCCATCAACCCAAATACTGTTGGACAGCTCTCAACCTTACCTGGCCAAGGCCCAAATTGGAGAAAGTTCACCTTTAGAATCATGTATCAATTCTCAAGTCCCATAGTATCAGTTGTAGAGGTTTTCAGGTCTTGAGTTTCCATGCCAACGCTGTTATTATGTATGTTTTGAGCCACTGTGGAGGAGAGGTGCCTCCAACGAGAGTCCCTATCTCCTTCATGTAGAAACAGCTCTCCTCATAGGATTTTCCAAGGTGCCGGTGATTAGGACCTGACTTCAGTCTGACATGGCTCACTTTCTCTCCACTGTCCATTCTCACAGATATCTCTTTGCTTTATGTTATGGAAGAGTTTAGGGAGACTTGTGACTCATTGTGATTGTTTTGAATGGCCTTTGCTGTGGTAACAGGGAAAGGAGGATAAGACAAACTTTCCACTTTCAGAATGCCTGGACAGTGGGTTTATGGAACCTCAGTCAACTCTGCTCAGGACAGTTTTGATTTATGGCAGAAAAGGTTGTTCGGCAGATGACTAATGACTTAGAGATTAAATGTTAAATCTTCCACTGAAAAAGAGGGCCTCAATCCCATAGAGACGCAGCAAAGGACGTTACAAGTTATATAAGACATACACGTTATATAAGACATGCAACGTTTTCTAGACAGTAATGCTATTTTCATCTGGAATGAGTTCACTCATCTTTAGAGAACACATCATTCTGTGTTGAATGCATGCCTGCTCTTCTGCCGGGAAGTGTATCAAAGTTCAGATCTCTGGGAGTGATTCTCAGCATGCATAACGAATTAACCAATAACTGTTGTATGGAGTGAGAAAGTGGAAAAGTTGTTTGTTGCTGGAAATACACTGTGCTAAAAACATTAGGAACACCTTCCTAATACCGAGTTGCACTCCCTTTTGCCCTCAGAACAGCCTCAATTCATCAGGGCATGGACTCTACAAGGTGTCGAAAGCGTTCCACAGGGATGCTGGCCCATGTTGACTCACTTCTCCCAGTTGTGTCAAGTAGGCTGGATGTCCTTTGGGTGGTGGACCATTCTTGATACACATGGGAAACTGTTGAGCGTGAAAAACCCAGCAGCGTTGCAGTTCTTGACCCACTCATACCTGTCACGCGTGCTCCCACTCCTCCCCTCCTGTCAAATGTCGTTGTTTTGCCCGTGTGCTGACGCTGTGCCTGTCTTGTTTCAGGACTATTCCTTATTAAATGTTGACTCCCTGTACCTGCATCTCATCTCCGGCGTCGGTCCTTACAATATCGGTACACCTGGTACCTACTACCATCCGCCGTTCAAAAGCACTTCAATCTTTTGTCTTGCCCATTCACATAATCCATGTCTTATTTGTCTCAAGACTTAAAAATACTTATTTAACCTGTCTCCTTCCCTTCATCTACACTGATTGAAGTGGACTTAACAGGTGACATCAATAAGGGATCATAGCTTTCACCTGGATTCCCCTGGTTGAATGACATTCTAAGTTGCTTTCATTATTACATCTCCTGAGCTTTTTGGTCAGTTTCTTATCAGTCTTCAATACTTCGATGTGACCCAGCTCAGAGGCATAATGCAATTGTCTCTGGATTAAGAGGGAATTGACCATGAATCTATTTGTCTCCTTTGGGGGTGTAAGAGAATATGCTGCCGTGGTGTGATGTGATTGTTCTCTGCGTGTGAGTAAGCATGACATCAATTATTGGTCATGATCTAACCTTTTATGTGTGTTTTGTTTATCTCAGGTGGATACTTTGGCATCTGCACAAAGACTTGGACGTCAGAGACTATCCAGGACCATAACAGATGACATGAAGTCTCAGGTACAGGCATTTTGGCATGGTCCCTAACTCACAAATAATTCAAAATGTAAGACACACAGGAAGAGAGCTAGATCCTTAGTAGAACTGAATTCTATTACATAATATATTCAGGCAGACTCAAAGCATTGAAGGTTTGCTAGAGATGTTAAAAACAAAAAGATTTTGCTCTGTCAGAGCCAATAATTCTTATCTTTGAAGTCTGCCTTGGCAGAGTTGGCATGAACAGCACACAGAGGGATGCCTTTTAAATATGCTAAACAACAAGGAAAAACACTAACACGTACAAGGTAGAATGAAAATAACAGCTATTTATGGACGGGTTAGAATTTCCATGAAAATGCCCCAGTCCTGGCTCCACAATGGCATCTCTCTGATTTAACTAGATACAGTGTCACCCTGTGTGAGAGGCACAGGAACTTCCCATGACCCCCAGAGTCCACACTGGAGAGCTCAAACGCCCCCCTTATGCATTCAAACACGCAGGAGTTGGATAGGATGGGTAGTATTGGGCAGCCAGGGGGGCGTACCCGCTACGGAAAGGAAGAGAGCAGGGGAGGGCTTTGGGAGCATCGCTAACAGTGGTGCACTTTCACTGTGGTCAACATCAGCAACCCCTTTCCGACCCCCTCGGCCTGGGCCACGCCCCCTGGTTGGAGAATACGCAGCCCAGCTGAATGGATGGTTAATGGGTTTATAATGTGCCTCTCCTATTTCAGCCCCCTGATTTAGGTCCTGAATGGGCCTTTTCTCCAGCCTCTGCAAGGAAGATGATGAAGTGGATGGAACAGCACTTCCTTCTGCAACTCTGCTTTAGTTAAATTCGAGGCCTTTTCACCAGGAGAGAGAGCGAGAGAGAGACAGAAAGACAGACAAATGAACATAAACATTCACAGAGAGACAGAAGGGTGAAGTGATCATCTCAACATGACATGACCCACTGACAACATGACATGGCTGTATTTAGATATAGTGTTCTACTGTCTCTCCTGTAGCATCGTGTGGAAGTCCGGGACCATCTGAACGGCTCTTGTATCGTCTTCTCTGATGATGGTCCCTCCTCCAGTCAGCAGCATCACTTGTCCCCTCCAGACCTGACCCAGGAGGTGGTGGTCATCTCCCCGGGGCTCCCCACCCCCCCTCTCAGCCCCTTCCGTTCCACAAGACTGCCACCTGTGGAGCAAATTAAGGTAAGCAACACTCTCAAGGAGATACAACTGGTTATTGTAGCACTGCAATGATAACAGCCGTTTGTCTGAGGTTACTGGTTGGGTTAGGGTTATATTATATGTCATATTCATCAGACAGCTGCTTCTCCCTGTGGAATTGTCTAGTATCACAGGTTCAATGTTATGCCACTGGATTGGAATGTACTGGATATTGATAGAGGTCCTGTCTTTGTGTTGGATAATTCAATATATGCTAATGTATCCTGCACTACACACTAAGTTGTTGTTCATTTCCCATTTGACTGCGACAATACTCACAGTCAAATGCTCTCCAACTAATGCTAATATAGGACTGACTGGGTTTCCATCCTAGGTCTCAGAGGTCAATGGGAGTGGCCCTCTTACTGACCCCCTTCGTTTTGGATCATACTATGGCCCTGCTCAATCAAATGGTAAGATTAGAATTGTCTTGAAATTATAATATAGAGCATCACAGTTTGAGTTTGATTTAAATATGTATTATGGGATCTTTGGTGAAAGTAGTACCCTCAAGGGAGACATGACTAATACTGTATGTGATGTAGTCTCTTCCCAGTGTTTAGGCCAAGTAGAGCATGGGTTGAATCTTGTGCTAAAATATTTTTTCATAACTTTGTTTCATGTGTCAAAGCTTTATGTACCACTGAAGGACAGATCTTTTTTATAACCAGCTTCAATCAAGCCTTTACAATCATGTTATTATCACCCTAAAATAAATTATATGATGTGGGATATTAACCGCACAATTAACAAAAGTGTTTCATAAATGAAATCAAACTCCATTTCACAGTGGCACTCTGTGGCCACCCAGTGGCAATGATGGTGAAGACAGCTTGAATGTTCATACTGTTACTCAGCTGACATGTAGAAGAAGAATGAGGACAGTTTAAACTGCCTTTGATAACAGACCTGTGCTGTCCTCTCTCTCTGTAACAGGGGGTCTGTCTAATGGAGTCCAGACCAGGGGCTCTTTCACTCTGCCGCGGAGGGCTGCTACGAGGGAGGAGCGCCTTATCAAATTCTCTGGGATCGGCCCAGTGGATGAGACAGGGATGCCCATCGCCTCCAGATCAGTAAGATAAACATAGTGTACAGCACCATTCGTCAGTGGAGCTCAAGAGTCACTATACACATATTGTCCTAGGGCCCAGAGTTTTTCCTAAATTGGTCACTCACGCAGAAAAAACTCCTTGGTCTGCTCCTAGTTGTCATTTACGTGGAGCCAAAATGTTCTAATTTATGTACTCTGAAACTTCTGAGTCTACAAATGTCTACAAATATGTTTTTGTCATTTTCCCTTCTTTTCTCACACCAGAGTGTGAACCAGCCCAAAGACTGGTACAGGAGCATGTTCAGACAGATCCACAAGAAGCCAGAAGGTATGACCCCTCCTACCTCGCCCCTTCTCTCACACACACCAGCCCACACAGACAATTCCTTTCTGTCAATGTCAGCCTCCAGAAAGCTGATCCAGAGTGCAGATTATTCCAAGGAGAGGAGAGAACGCTCAAGCCATTTTGATATCTATACCCAGTCATTCCAACTTCTCCACATATCTAACTCCATCCTACATCTTTCATACCGGTCCTCATCTCCAGTTGTATATCAGTATTCTATTCATGGTTATGTGTATGCTTGGTGATACTCAGGGTGAGATGACAGGAATGTCCAGGATGGATCTTTGGATTCTCAGGCGTCACCACTCTCCAGGCAGTTGGCTTTTAAACCTCAACAGGTATCACAGCCACTGATCTTTCCTCAGAGGCCCAGTCCCACCACTGTGGGAGTGTAATATTGTGTCTGATCAGGCACCAACCTGATTATTGTGCAGGTGATGGATTCTTTTGGCAGACCACAGAAAATATTTGCACTACTCACATATCAAAGATAATGGCATTGAATCAACAACTGAATAGAATATAGCATCATAATTATGAGTTAAAGGTTTGAGATGATCACAAATCAACAGAGCAAATGGGTGGATGTTCCTCATCTACATGACTTTGTCACGTATACTCCCTCTCCGGCGCTCGAGTTCATCAGGCTGCTCATTATTACGCACACCTGTCACCATTGTTACGCACATCAGCGCATCAACAGACTCACCTGGACTCAATCACCTGCCTGATTACCTTCCCTATATATGTCACTCCCTTTGGTTCTTTTCCTAGGCGTTATTGTTTCTGTTCCATTGTTTCATGTCTGAACACTACTCATGTTTCTTGTTTTGTTCCTTGTGTTATTTATTATTAAAAGTCACTCCCTGAACTTGCTTCCCGACTCCCAGTGTACACGGGACAGAATAACGCCTCACCAAAGGGGAGTATCAGGAATATTTTTTTATGTGATTGTAGTTTGTGTGCCACTACCGGGGATGCCTCAGCTGGCTCGTCAGGCTTCCATGCCTCAGCAGGTTCGTCAGGTTTACAAGACCTGGTTGTCCCGTCAAGCGTCCATTGCCGAGTCTACCGAGGATGCCTCAGCTGGCTCGTCAGGTTCACAAGACTTGGTTGGCTCGGCAGGCTCCAATGCCTCAGCCGGTTTGTCAGGCTCCCCCGCCTCAGCCGGTTTGTCAGGCTCCCCCGCCTCGGCCGGTTCGTTACGTCAGGCTCCCCCTCCTCGGCCGGCTCGTCAGACTCCCCTTCCTCGGCCGGCTCGTCAGGCTCCCCTTCCTCGGCCGGCTCGTCAGCTTCCCTCGGCCGGCTCGTCAGGTTCCCGCGCCTCGGCCGGTTCGTCAGGTTCCCGCGCCTCGGCCGGTTCGTCAGGTTCCCGCGCCTCGGCCGGCTCGACAGGTTCCCGCGCCTCGGCCGGCTCGACAGGTTCCCGCGCCTCGGCCGGCTCGACAGGTTCCCGCGCCTCGGCCGGCTCGACAGGTTCCCGCGCCTCGGCCGGCTCGACAGGTTCCCGCGCCTCGGCCGGCTCGACAGGTTCCCGCGCCTCGGCCGGCTCGACAGGTTCCCGCGCCTCGGCCGGCTCGACAGGTTCCCGCGCCTCGGCAGAAGTGACCGGCCTGGTCCTCAGGACCGTCCCTCTGGTCGGCGTCCTGCGGCTGGAGCTGCGCATCAGGGAGGGGGTACTATCACGTATACTCCCTCTCCGCCACTTGAGGTCGTCAGGCTGCTCATTATTACACACACCTGTCACCATCGTTACGCACATCATCAGACTCACCTGGACTCATTCACCTGCCTGATTACCTTCCCTATATATGTCACTCCTTTTGGTTCTTTCCCTAGACTGCTGCGCCACTCGGGAGCCCCAATAACGCCTAAGGCACTGCATCTCAGTGCAACCGGCTGTGATTGGGAGTCCCATAGGGCGCAGCACAATTGACCCAGCGTCGCCCAGGTTAGGCCGGTTTAGGCCGTCATTGTAAATAAGAATTTGTTCCTAACTGGCTTGCCTAGTTAAATAAAGGTTAAATATATATTTTTTATTGTTTCTGTTCCGTTGTTTCATGTCTGTACGCTACTCTGTTGTTTCTTGTTTGTTGCTTATGTTATTTATTATTAAAAGTCACTCCCTGAACTTGTTTCCCGACTCCCAGCGTACATGTTACAGACCTCTCAATGGGGTGAGGGCTTACTATGATTACTGTTATCTAAATCCCTGTTTCTCTTTGCTGTCTTTGCCCATTTGATAGAAACTGACGAGGACTCTGAGCGATGGTCTGCTGAAAGTGAGTGCAGTGGAAATATCAGGTTTCATGTTCTGAACTGTAACAAATCTACTCTATTTAGATGACCAGTATTTCCTAACACTCATTTCTACTGATCTTAAGGGAGCCGGGCCCTCGCTGCTGACTCAGCCAGTGGGCAGGAGACTCTGACCCATATGGACAATTATGGAGCCCTCCCTGACTGGTGAGACAGAGAGACTGATGAAGACGACTGGGCGAGTTCATGTTCAACCTCCTTATTTAAAACAACAGTAGAATTCCTGTTGAGAATGTTAAGATGTGTTTGTTTCTACTACTGTATAACCATGACTAAGTTCACAGAACATCAGATGCATGTGATCAGTCATTGTGAAACACGAGGTACATGCAACTTTTGCCAATCTGGTAATTGGGTGAATGGCTATATGTGTGAATTCCAACCCAGTTGGAAGGCAAGGAGTCGGGGGAGAGACAAAAACAAGTGCCGGATAGACAAGTTTGGATCTGTTCCTACAGGCACTGACAATGAATCCATGATTTAAGTTGTTTGTGTTTGCGTGTATGTTGGGGATTGTGTTTCAGGAGTGAGCTGGGGGTTAAAGATAAGCTTTCAGACCGATGGGGGCACCCTCCACAGCCCAGGAGCATATTTGACTTTGAGCCTGGACAGAGCACCACATCAGAGGTCCAGAGTCAGGTAAAGCCTCACACTCTTTTTAATTTAACATGCAGCATTACTACACACTGGAATTTAGATGGCACCTGGACATAGTGTTTGTGTTGAACGGTAGCACTGTTGCACATATTTTCTTGGAGTTAGATTCAAAATTCCTGATTGTAAAACAACTTGTTTTTCATTAAAGTTTTCAAAAGATTTGTGGCTTAGCCTCAGAACTATTGTTGTGAGTTTTTCTATGTGCTGTATTCACTAGTGTGGGGGTGGGCTGCCCTCGAGCTACTTGTGACAGCGTTCACCTAATCTTTTTCCTATGAGGATTAGTTTGTGTCAATACCCTGGAATGCTTCTCAGCTGAGAGCACAATGAAAATAAGCCTCCAGGCGTTTTTATGTAAATTTTTTATGTATGTAATGTTGTCTCAAGCTGGAGCAGCCTACTACTTTTAATGATCTAAGGAATTCAATCAATCAAGCATCTCACGCCAGATAATCAGGAACTTGTTAATGCGATCATTGGTACAATGGCACACCCACACCAGGTGTATTTCCGGTTTCCTTCTTAATTGCGAGAATTTTTTGGAACAAGCAAAATAACATGAAGAAAGTGTTTGTTTACCATGAACTGCCGTGAACTACCGGGTGGTCAACAGTGTTAGTATTGCTGTTTGTGATGCATGTGTTCCCTGGGTAACTTATTATCTTACTAAAATAAATAAGGTAACTCTTTTAACTGCCCATACATGTTTGTGAGTGTGATGCCCTGTGAGTACTGAATGTCTGTTAAAATACCTTGAATGATTTAGTGGACTGTGTTTGTCTGGGCTGAAGTTTTGAATGGCTCTTGTCACCACGTCCCAGATCTGGTGCAAATTGAGCCTGGCGTCTCATAATGGGAAGAAAATAAAGCTTTGTTTCCCATCTGCCACAGTAGAGTCCCCCACGGGGCCAGGCGTCTTGTGATACTGATTATGCCTGTTAACCTCTTGTGGTGTGTAATGCTTCACAGCGTGGAGGCTTATTGTATTTCCTCAGGAGGTCATAGCCTGGACTCCTCCAGATTAGGTCAAAGTTAACTCACTGATACAGGGTCAGATATTTTTCTGGACCCGGGTTTTTTCTTTTCTTTTTCGGAGCTTAAAGGTCCCGAAGCTACTCTGGCAAAAGGTGCTTGTTTTTCTTTCATGCGGCCACAACTCAATAGTGCCCGGCCCAAAAAAGATGTGCTTTGATTGAAACAAAACACAGGTATGCTACAGTTAACACCATCTACTCTAAAATTCTTCCACTATACATAATTCGAAACAACACTGTACATAACTGAAACGATCTAAATGCATATTCCCATGTAACTGATTGAAATCAAATGGTTGGCATGCAGACGCTGCATGGATGTGCATGGACATTTCACTGGGAAAACTTGAAGAATTATCATTCTCGATTGACAGTGAAAAACGGGAAAGGAGGGAGACCACACAAATGTGTCCATAAAGTAGAGGTAAAGAAACAGATGAGCAGAACGTGATACGAATCTATCCAGGGGGGCGGGACGGGGGCGGAACAGGGAGGTTATCTATGGATCCGCAGCCACGGCCTATTTTTAATCCCCCTAATGGTTAAAGTTAAGAGTGGCGGTACAGTAGTGTAATCTGATCCTAGATCTGTGGTTAGGTACATCTTCTACCTCCAGCGACTTCTCTCCTTAGACCAGGCCTGCCTGTGTACAGAGAATCACACAATCAGAGAACACCGACCACATCAATTGCTGCACTCCTAACTGACATCATGGCCTGTGATTCCAGTGATAACTCCTGGCTGAGAGAATACTTTGGCTATATCTGGATCTCACTCTGCCAAGGTATTTCAAGGAACAGGAAATAGAGTTAGGAAGTTGAAGTTTTTTTTTAAAAGAGTGTAACTTGATGCAATTCTTTCTGGTGTCAGTAACTGGGACAAACAGTATGTCTTCTTAATGAGGGAATGAGTTCTGTTTCGTCTGGCTATTAAATTGTTGATGTGGATGAAGTGTAAACGAAGTGACCCAGTTGGATGAAATGCTAGGGCTATAAGTAACCTATAAGGATGCAACCTCTACAGTCGTTTACTGTTTGATACGTCTACTATAACCAACTGACCAAATCTCTGTTCTCCCTGTCTGACTGTGTGTTCAAAGTCTTTATGTTTGTTTCCCAGCCTCAGGGTCAGCCAGGGCAGAAGCCCCAGCCGCCTCCACTACAGCCGTCCCAGCAGCCGCCCCAGCACAGACCTACAGAGGAACCCTGGTCCCCCATAGAGAAGCCGTCTAAGCCATCCGCCTTCGAGGTGAGTGCTCACAGTGATATGATAGCTGTCATAACCTTGACCATGATGGCCAAGTGCAATGATTGTTTTAATGAGCTAGCAAAGAATAAGGAAAACTTAGAATCTTACCAGGATTATACAACTATGGAGCCAACAATGTCTTAGAGAATTACTGTATTCAGTGGGTACACTACATGACCAAAACTATGTGGACACCTGCTCGTCAAACTTATCATTCCAAAATCATGTGCATTAATATGGAGGTGGTCCCCCCTTTGCTGCTATAACAGCCTCCATCCTTCTGCGAAGGCTTTCCACTAGATGTTGGAACATTGCCTCAGGGACTTGCTTCCATTCAGCCACAAGAGCATTAGTGAGGTCGGG
Organism: Salvelinus namaycush; assembly: GCF_016432855.1. NCBI lineage: Eukaryota > Metazoa > Chordata > Actinopteri > Salmoniformes > Salmonidae > Salvelinus > Salvelinus namaycush. The sequence continues at coordinate 25,783,722 of NC_052307.1, read as the reverse complement.
CACTGATGTTGGGTCATTAGGCCTGGCTCACAGTCGGCCTTCCAATTTGAGGTCAGGGCTCTGTGCAGGCCAGTCATGTTTTTCCACACCGATATCGACAAACCATTTCTGTATGGACCTCACTTTGTGCAAAAAAGGGCCTTCCCCAAACTGTTGCCACAAAGTTGGAAGCACAGAATCATCTAAAATATGCTGTAGCACAGGGGTACTCAAGTACTATTTGAGAAGGTCCGGTCACAGAAATTTCCTAGGTGGCAAAGGTCCGGATGGATAATGTAATTTATCGGCATAGTAACAAACCCACACCTCGCAACCCATACGACCCCAACTGTTCACACCCCTCTTGTTGGCAGGGAGAACATTTTGCAGTTGTAAAGCTAATTTCTTGCAATACTACACAGTTTGAATTGGGCAGAGATGTTTTTGTTGTTACTGTTTAAAAGCTAATTTCCTGCAATTCTATGCATTCTTCCATGTCTTATGCGTGTTTATATACTAGTGGTCGAAACACCAACCGACTAAAAAATATATACAGTAGCAGTCAAAAGTTTGGACACACCTACTCATTCTACATTGTAGAATAATAGTGAAGACAACTATGAAATAACACATATGGAATCATGTAGTAAACAAAAAAGTGTTATATTTGAGATTCTTCAAAGTAGCCACCCTTTGCCTTGATGACAGCTTTGCACACTCTTGGAATTCTCACAACCAGCTTCATGAGGTAGTCACCTGGAATGCATTTCAATTAACAGGTGTGCCATGTTAAAAGTTAAGTTGTGGAATTTCTTTCCTTCTTAATGTGTTTGAGCAAGTCAGTTGTGTTGTGACAAGGTAGGGGTGGTATACAGAAGATAGTCCTATTTGGTAAAAGACCAAGTCCATAATATGGCAAGAACAGCTTAAATAAGCAAAGAGAAAAGAGAATAAGCAAAGAGCAAAGAGAAACGACATTCCATCATTACTTTAAGACATGAAGGTCAGTCAATGCAGAACATTTCAAGAACTTCTAAAGTTTCTTCAAGTTCAGTAGCAGAAATCATCAAGCGCTATGATGAAACTGGCTCTCACGATGACCGCCACAGGAAAGGAAGACCCAAAGTTACCTCTGCTGCAGAGGATAAGTTCATTAGAGTTAACTGCACCTCAGATTGCAGCCCAAATAAATGTAAATAAAGTAACAGACACATCAACATCAACTGTTCAGAGGAGACTGTGTGAATCAAGCCTTCATGGTTGAATTGCTGCAAAGAAACCACTACTAAAGGACACCAATAATAAGAAGAGACTTGCTTGGTCCAAGAAACATGAGCAATGGACATTAGACCGGTGGACATATGTCATTTGGTCTGATGAGTCCAAATTTGAGATTTTTGATTCCACCGCTGTGTTTTTGAGACGCGGAGTAGGTGAATTGATTATGGAGGAGGTGTGATGGTGTGGGGGTGCTTTGCTGGTGACACTGTCTGTGATTTATTTAGAATTCAAGGCACACTTAACCAGCATGGCTACCACAGCATTCTGCAGCAGTATGCCATCCCATCTGGCTTGCACTTAGTGGGACTATCATGTGTTTTCAACAGGACAATGACCCAACACACCTCCAGGCTGTGTAAGGGCTATTTGACCAAGAAGGAGAGTGATGGTGCTGCATCAGATGACCTGGACTCCACAATCACCCAATTGAGATGGTTTGGGATGAGTTGGACCACAGAGTGAAGGAAAAGAAGCCAACAAGTGCTCAGCATATGTGGGTATTCCTTCAAGACTGTTGGAAAATCATTCCAGGTGAAGCTTGTTGAGAGAATGCCAAGAGGGTGCAAAGCTGTCATCAAGGAATTAGTGGCTACTTTGAAGAATGTAAAATCGAAAATATATTTTGATTTGTTTAACACTTTGTTGGTTACTACATGATTCCATATGTGTTATTTCATCGTTTTGATTTCTTCACTATTATTCTACAATGTAGAAAATAGTAAAAATTAAGAAAAACCCTTTAATGAGTAGGTGTGTCCAAACTTTTGACTGGTACTGTATATATATATTTGTATACTTTTTTTGGGGACCTGCGGTCCGTATTGACCCAGTTCCAGATCTGGTCCACAGTCCGCCAGTTGATTATGGAGGCTGTAGCATTAAGATTTCCCTTCACTGGAACAAATGGGCCTAGCCCAAACCATGAAAAACAGCCCCAGACCATTATTCCTCCTCCACCAAACTTTACAGTTGGCACTATGCATTCGAGCAGGTAGCATTCTCCTGGCATCCGCCAAATTCAGATTAGTCCGTCAGACTGCCAGATGATGAAGTGTGATTCATCACTCCACTGCTCCAGAGTCCAATGGTGTCAAGCTTCACACCACTCCAGCCGACGCTTGGGATTGCGCATGGTGATCTTAGGCTTGTGTGCGGATGCTTGGCCATGGAAACCCATTTCATGAAGCTCCTGACTAAAAGTTATTGTGCTGACGTTGCTTCCAGAGACAGTTTGGAACTCGGTAGTGAGTGTTGCAACCGAAGACAGTGATTTTTACGAGCTACGCGCTTCAGTGACATTGAAAGTCCCTGAGCTCTTCAGTAAGGCCAATGTTTGTTTATGGAGATTGCATGGCTGTGTGCTCGATTTTTATACACCTGTCAGCAACGGGTGTGGCTAAAATAGTCGAATCCACAACTTTGAAGCGGTGTCCACATACTTTTGTGTATATATAGTGTATCATTTGACTGATTTAATTCCTTCCAACCACTGCGCTGCATTGGCCAGGAGTCTCTGCTCTCTGAGCTGAGCTGTTTTGAGGCTGAGCTGGACTCGGACATCCAGGGTCTGGAGAGAAGACTTTCCCAGAAGAAGCAGACACGACGAGGCCGGGGTGAGGTACTGAGGCCCTTCTTGTGACTCTGCTGAAGCAACACTCCTCCCTGCTACCCTGCCTGTAACCCCCTCTCTCACTCCTCTAGCAATGAGGTCTGGTTACTTGCATGCATAAGTCAATATCATAAATCCATGTTATCATAAGCAGGGCTTATCCAAAGACAGCGTCATAACTTTTCTTTGTTGCAATAAAGTAATAAGACTTCCCCAATGCTATACCAGAACCTTCACCTAGTTTCAATTGACTATATCTGTTGTTGTTGATGATAGTCCCTTCCAGCTATGGAGCATCTCCCCTCCTGAGAACTGTTTGAGACAGACAACCCTGCATGCCAACCCTGACACTGCCCTGTGACCTTACTCACGCCCCCAGGACATGCCTGCCTGCCTTGCACTTGGATGTGTCTGACGCAAATCACATGCCTCCAAACCCCCCACAAATCTAAATCTGCTTGTAAATCCAACAAGTATTTGTTGGATTTTTCCCTCTCGCTGTCAGTAGAAACAACTGAACCTCTGTAGCACTACTTGTATGCTTTGTATGCGTTTGATGCTGAATTCAAGGATTTGATTTCACTCTTCAAATGTTGATGCTGATTCTCTTCACAACCTTAATTTGCACCTCATCTAATCATCAGCTGTATGTGGTTGTTACTCCTCAAACAAAGATACCACAGATAAAAATACCATTATCAATCTTATCATTCTATTCAAAGGAGTATCATTGTATTCAAAGGAGTGTAGGACCCAGGGGAGTTTTGTTTTCCTCTGGCTCCTTTGGGAGTGGTCACCACCTCTGCTCTGTCTAAGTATCTGAGATTTCCTTCAAGAGAGAACAACCGCCTTTAATGTGATCTCTGCTTCCAGGGTGCCAGGAATGCTGATCCAGGAACTGCTGCAGGGACAGGGACAACACGGGACAACAGGTGAGTTATGGGTCAGGCCTGCACAAAGTTGTGGCTCTGTGTGTTGTTGTGATTGTATGTACAATGGTTTTATCCCAAACAGTAAAACGATGTCTCAAGTTGTACAGGTTAGGTCATTGGTTGTAGCTGTATCACTTTCCTGTTGTTGTGAAATATGTGCAGGGATTGTTGTTGTTGATACAGGAAACAGTTATTATACTGTTCATTGTTGTATACTGCTCCTATAGTTACTGATGTGTGTCCTCAAAACCATGTAATTCACACACCATTATTTGATTTGCTCTGACAAATCTGTTCATAACAGAGGAGACATTTACTCCGCAAATATTTGAGCCTCTCTCAAATCATTCCAGAAATATTTTTGGGTGGGCAAAGATCTGCCAATTGGTCTCTGACAGAAACTGTGCTTTGTTTTCAGACCATGAAAGTATTTTACAACTTTATTGTCCCACAAAGGCAACACATTTCTGACACCTCATACCACTTGGCTATGAGTAACAAATCCACCTGTTGTTTCTATAAGATCCACGTCAATGGCATTGAGACTTTTACTTGGTCATTACAGTTGAATGACTGTTTTCAATGACTAAGCATCTACAAGACTGCTCACAACCATTTGGATTGCTGTTGTCTTGGTACTAAACGGTGAAACCCAATCGGCACACATTAGTTGAATCAACGTTGTTTCCACATTTCAATGTAATTACGCTGAACCAACGTGGAATTGACTGTACCCAGTGGCTTGTGTCTGCACTGACAGATTGGTCATTGAAGAGTCGATAGACCATGGCTTCATAACCAGTGCAGACAGATGAAGCAAGTCTGAAACAACAATTCAAATTATTGCAGTCAATACATTTTTGCAGGCATGTGAAATAACCGTTCTACAGTGACTTGGAACAAAACAGTTTCTAAAAGATAATCCAATTCAGAATCTTGTGACTTTCTAAAGATATCCTTCAGAATGATCCCAGATTTCGCTGTCAATGGACAGCATGGAGCCAGTGTGAGCTGCAGAGGGAGGTAACACCAGGACAAGAAAGGTTAATGGTTGAGTCCCTGGCCTAACTCCCACGTTCTTAATCTTGTCCATCTCACTATTGTTGCCATAAATTAGTCTTTACAGTTGTTGGTTCCCTAGTAGTTAAGACATGAGACAACTTGACAAAGTAACTATACTCTTGCTGCCTAGACACTTATAGATGACTTAAGTTGAGCTATATACCTTTAACAAGTTGCAGTCCAATATTTATCATTTCAAGAGAGCATCTTACCTAGCTTAATACATTCTTGGACAGTTTTTCTCCTAGTTGTTGTTTGGTAAACTGAGCTCATATGTTTTGGCCCAGTGACCTAATGCACTTTCTCAGATATATGTTTGTTTTAATAATGACACTGATTTGCTCACGCTGTTATGTTTTGGATGACGTTTCCCTGTCATTTCAACATGGTAATAATGTCAGTGATTATGATGATGACTAAAAGTTCTCTCCAAAGACAGAAGGTCCCCAGAGTCTCCTCTCTCACGCTTGAGTCATCTGATTCTGCATCTGTTTCATCTTTATTTGATCTTTACATGCAAACCAGCAGCTGTGGCCAGAGGCCAAGTCTGCATGGCAGATGTGTCTACTGCAGCACACAGCACTCTGTCCTCTCATATTGTGTGGAGCTCCACCATGTGGGCTGTTAAGATTTGGAAAAATCTCATTGACAGGAGTTTGTAGGAGCATACAGTCATAAAGTAAACATGCTATCTATTTCAGAGTTTTTTTTTCTTTCTTCCAGCTCCTTGACTGATGCCAAGCAACCTCTCCATCATCCCATTGTCCCCACATCAGCTGTTGCCCAGAGGGCAGCCCTCAGTCCCACACATGGTAAGATTAGGAGTTGATCCTGGATCCAAGCATTCAGAAAGAGTGGTGCTATGGCTAGGCCACTCAAATCAAATTTGATTGGTCACATACACAAGATTAGCAGATGTTATTGCGGGTGTAGCGAAATGCTTGTGCTTCTAGCTCCGACAGTGCAGTAATATCTAACAAGTAATATCTAACAAATTAAACATATACCCAATACACACATCTAAGTAGGAATTAAGACTACAGTATATACATATGGACGAGCGAAGTCAGAGCCGAATGGACTAAGGTATAGAATACAGTATATACATATAGATGAGTAATGTTATTAACATACACTACATGGCTTAATAATTAACACTATTAAGTGAATGAGATACCGTAGAATAGTATAGAAAACAGTGAACTCTCTGCTGTTTCCTGAAGTCCACGATCATCTCCTTTTGTTTTGTTGATGTTGAGTGAGAGGTTATTTTCCAGGCACCACACTCCCAGAGCCCTCACCTCCTCCCTGTAGTCTGTCTCGTCATTGTTGGTAATCAAGCCTACTAGTGTAGTGTTATCTGCAAACTTGATGACTGAGTTGGAGGTGTGCTTGGCCACGCAGTCATGGGTGAACAAGGAGTACAGGAGGGGGCTGAACACTCACCCTTGTGGGACCCCAGTGTTGAGGATCAGCGGAGTGGAGGTGATGTTTCCTACCTTCCCCACCTGGGGGTGGCCCGTCAGGAAGTCCAGGACCCACTTGCACAGGGTGGGGTTCAGACCCAGGGCCTCAAGCTTAATGATGAGATTGGAGGGTACTATGGTGTTGAATGCTGAGCTATAGTCAATGAACAGCGTTCTTACATAGGTATTCCTCTTGTCCAGATCGGATAGGCTAGTGTGCAGAGTGATGGCGATTGTGTCGTCTGTGGATCTATTGGGGCGGTAAGTAAATTGAAGTGGGTCTAGGGGTGTCAGGTAAGGTAGGGGTAATATGATCCTTGACACTCAACATGCAGTCTCAGTAAAATAGTTCAGTAAGACTAGTAACAGTAGTTTGGGCATAATACTGCTATGTACTTGATTTCTGTAATAGGAATTGCTTAATTTAAAAGTGTGTAATATACATAATGTAATGTATATATCCCGTAGTGTCCTTTATATAATCCAATCAGTGAAAAGTCCATGGAAAAACAGCCTCTACTAACGGAATACAGTAATATTCAATACGGGACTATTGTTGAAGTCTTTTGATTCCTTGTGATTTCCTGTAGTCTGTTACCTGATCTGTCTGAACGAATTTGATATGAAACTGATCTGGGTTAGTGAGAGGAGAGGTTTCTTACTTTTAGTATGGAAAAATCTGTAGTGTCAGGGTGGGGAGGAAGCACAAAAAATAGGAACTTCGGGCCAGAAGTCTTAATTATATATTAGCTTTATCCAACTGTTTTTCTTGGAGATTAGTCCAAGAGCCAGCCCAAAAGTTTGGCTTCTTTTAATAACCTTTACTGCAGTGGGCTAAATCAGGGTCACACAGAGTGTTTCTTGGTTGTCTTAAACAAATCTGGAAACAAAATAAAAAAGAAGACACCTGTACCATGTCAGATATAGAGTTGAAATGTATTCAATTTTGAGTTGACTGATGACTGAAATATAACAAAACTGTTTGACATAGAACACTGGATGTTTTATTATGAAATCATGAGAAATATGAATAATTAATAATGAGGCCACTAGGTCATTTGACTACAGGAAAGGGCTACAATAACATGCATTGAACAGGAGAGAGTCCGTTGAATGTTTACATATCTTCCCACTGACTTGATATAATTATACTCTTAAAGAAACAAAAGCTGGATTGGTAGGCTTTACAAAAAATCTTGATAAACATTGTGATTCTGCTACAGGTCATGTAAAAGGACCCATGAGCACCAACATGTGAAGTTCAAATGAGCATGTCAAATTGGATGTCAAATGAAAGCTAAGAGTCAATATTTTAGAGAAATTAAGGCATATATAATAAAAAATCCATTCCAAGAATTTGGAATAAGCAAAGGCTTTGATTTATTTTCAAAGAGATGGAAAGGGGGTCTTAGAAAACATCTAACAAAAAAGTATTTCAAGGTACTAGATATACATCAAAACACAATAATTTTGAAGTAAAGACGACTGCCAACTAATACCAACACTTATAATTAGTTTAGAATATATTTTTTCTGCCTTCTGTAAGTTTAAAAAACATTGCCTCGTGCCTTCAAATTCCGTTACCAAAAACCCACAATCTTGAAGATATTTTATAATGTATCTCCCTCATGAGGAGGGAGGGCAATAGAAGTTCACAGAAGTAACAAGTAAAGGTAGACCTATCAATTGGTTATAGTGTTTTTACTGATATCAATTTTGTTTATGAATTAAGTGATTAAAACTCAAAATGCTGTTACCAAATCTGTAACAGAATTTCTGAAAAATCGGTAATGGAATTTCTGCAATTTGAATTGGCTACAATGGGAAATCATAGTCACAAACCACAGTTGGGCCACCTGCTACTGTCCTCCCTTCCACTGGCATTCTGGTATGTTCAGCTCATAACTGTTTTCTTTGTCTTTCTGTCATCTGGTGGTGACAGAACTCTCTCTCCAATGATGTCTCCTCTCCCGGCTCTTACTCACATCTACCCATGAGCCCCCTCTCTTTCCATTTACTGTAACAAGCATACTCACCCACTGAGCACCGACCAACACTGAACATCCATGGACATTGAAAAGTAGTTGAAATTTGGTCAGTCCGTCCTGGCCTTGATTTCAATGTCCACAGACGCCATTTTTTTGTCTTAATTTGCCCTAAACATAGATGTCCATGATTGGTTCAGATTTTGTCCGGACCAGACCAAATCTGAACCAATCATAGACGTCTGTGTTTCACAAGTTTGGACAGCACAGCACAGCACAGCACAGCACAGCACAGCACAGCACAGCACAGCACAGCACCGTACAGTAAAGAAAATAAGTTTAGTACAGAAAAGTAGAGTATAGTTTAGTACTGTAGAGTAGACTAGAGTGAAGAGTTCACTACATTACACAGTAGAAAACTAGAGTTGAGTATTTACATTTACATTTAAGTCATCTTATCCAGAGCGACTTACAAATTGGAAAGTTCATACATATTCATCCTGGTCCCCTCGTGGGGAATGAACCCACAACCCTGGCGTTGCAAGCGCCATGCTCTACCAACTGAGCCACACGGGACCACAAGTACACTAATGTACTGAACTATACTCCACTTTACAGTACTGTATTGCACTACTCAACACTACTCTACTGTTATGTGCAGTAGTTTTTGGAAAACATGGTCATATAAAAAACTGAGGGAGATTTACCAAAATTCTGTTACCAAACGTTGTATCTGCACAGTTCTTCCAGTATGTGTTTTTGTCAAATGTTAAGTGTTAAGTGTAAATGGTTAAGTGTAGTCCTTGTGCATATAGTTATATGGTTTGTTAAACTTTGAAATCAATGGTTTTTGTTTGGCATACATTTTAAATAAAACATCTGAGTCTCAGTGCAATTCGGTTACCGTGGAATGCCCTATACCAGTTTGACCCATCTGTCTTGTTTCCTCACTACCCTGTTTTTCTCTCCACCTCCTCATGCTGTTCTACAGTAGAACACCTCTCCCCTGCACCTGAAGCCATGGAGTTCCCACCCAAGAGATTGGAGAAGCAGGTAAATGTATTTCTCTTTCTTGGTTATTGGGATATCCAACCTCTATAGGTAACTGTGTTGTACACAATGTCAGAACATTTTGTAAAAGTAGCGATTATATTTGAGGAGTGAGGTTCCTCGCAGTAGGCTTTTGTGCTTTATCTTTTGTGCTCTGTAAGGAATCTGTATTTATGAACATACACTACATGGCCAAAAGTATGTGGATACCTGCTCATTGAACGTCTCATTCCAAAATCATGGGCATTAATACCCCCTTTGCCGCTATAACAGCCTTCACTCTCCTGGGAAGGCTTTCCACTAAATGTTGGAACATTGCTGTGGGGACTTGCTTCCGTTCAGCCACAAGGGCATTAGTGAGGTCGAGCACTGATGTTGGGCGATTAGGCCTGGATCGCAGTCGGCCTTCCAATTCATCCCAAAGGTGTTCAATGGGGTTGAGATCAGGGCTCTGTGCAGGCCAGTCAAATTCTTCCACACCGACCTTGACAAACCATTTCTGTATGGACGTCGCTTTGAGCACGGGGGAATTGTCATGCTGAAACAGGAAAGGGCCTTCCCCAAACTGTTGCCACAAAGTTGGAAGCATAGAATCATCTAGAATGCCATAGTGTTAAGATTTCCCTTCACTAGAACTAAGGGGCCTAGCCCGAACCATGAAAATCAGCCCCAAAGCATTATTCCTCCTCCACCAAACTTTACAGTTGGCACTATGCATTCGGGCAGGTAGCGTTCTCCTGGCATCCGCCAAACCCAGATTTGTTCGTCGGACTGCCAGATGGTGAAGTGCAATTCCTCACTCCAGAGAATGTGTTTCTACTGCTCCAGAGTCCAATGGCAGCGAGCTTTACACAACTCTAGCCGACAGTTGGCATTGCGCATGGTGATCTTAGGCTTGTGTGCGGCTCCTTGGCCACGGCAACCCACTTCATGAAGCTCCTGACAAACAGTGATTGTGCTGACGTTGCTTCCAGAGGCAGTTTGGAATTCAGTAGTGAGTGTTGCAACAGAGGACAGGCGATTTTTTTACTTGCTTCAGTACTCAGAGGTCCCGTTCTGTGAGCTTGTGTGGCCTACCACTTCGCGGCTGAGCCGTTGTTGCTCCTAGAGGTTTACACTTCACAATAACAGCACTTACAGTTGACTGGGCTTTAGCAGGGCAGAAATTTTACAAACTGACTTGTTGGAAAGGTGGCATCCTATGACAGTGCCATGTTGAAAGTCACTGAGCTCTTCAGTATGGGCCAGTCTACTGCCAATGTTTGTCTATGGAGATTGCATGGCCAACTTTTATACACTTGTCAGCAACGGGACTGGCTGAAATTGCTGAATTGACTAATTTGAAGGGGTATCCACATACCTTTGTATAATTTGGCTGATTTAATTCCTTCCAACCACTGTGCTGCATTGGCCAGGAGTCTCTGCTCTCTGAGCTGAGTTGTTTTGAGGCTGAGCTGGACTCGGACATCCAGGGCCATTTCATTTTTTTTTTCTTTCATTTTTACCTTTTATTTAACTAGGCAAGTCAGTTAAGAACAAATTCTTATTTTCAATGACGGCCTAGGAACAGTGCCTTGTTCAGGGGCAGAACGACAGATTTTTACCTTGTCAGCTTGGGGATTCGATCTGGCATCCTTTCAGTTACAAGGCCAACACTCTAACCACTAGGCCACCTGCCACCATGTAGTGTATTGTTTTATTTTCTGTTAGCTGATCTTGCTATAACTATCAACAACTGCAAGGAGAAAGATGCCTGTGCCCTTGTGAAAAGCAAACTTCCTTTCAATCTTGCTGATAAACTGTTTTGTGTTTATGTAGATGAAAGCAGCACGAGCCAAGTTCACTTTCCAGGCTCAGTCACCCAAGTGAGTTATAATGCCTACAGATCGCCTGCAAACCATTTGCTCTCTCACACATCTGTTGAACAATATTGTCAGTAAAAAGAGGCACACACTGTAATTATATCACATTTAGGGCGGCCAAATGTAATTGTACTAAACCATTTTTCTCAGCAAGCCCAATAACGTAAATGTTAATACAGAGTTACTAGAAACAAACCCTTGTAACAGAGGATTACAAAAAAGCAGACCTCTTCCTTTAAACTAATGGATGTCCATCGTGCCATAGTTTGACCTTTTTTTCTCTTCTTCCTAGGGAACTGTCTCTACAGAAGGGGGACATAGTTTACATCCACAGGCAGGTAGACACCAACTGGTTTGAAGGAGAGCATCATGGGAGAGCTGGTATCTTCCCCACAACCTATGTGGAGGTTGGTGTGCATCCATCTAACTTCTGAGCATGGATCATATATGAAGTGCTCCACATGTCATTCTGAGCCTCACCCGTCTCATTTCTGCCCCCAGATTGTTCCTCCTACAGAGAAGCCCACACCCATCAAGTCTCCAACCATCCAGGTGCTGGACTATGGAGAGGCAGTGGCTCTGTTCTCCTTCAATGCAGACCTGCCTGTTGAGCTGTCCTTCCGCAAAGTGAGCATCCTACTATGTACTCTTTAGGATGTTGATTCTCATTTCCAATCTTTAATCATTTACAGTATTGTACCTATACTGTATTTCTCACATTGCATGGGTTAAATTCACAGAGATACCCTGCAACTTTGACAAAGAGTTTCCCCTACAAAACCACTTCCCCAGCAGTGGTGGAAAGGGTAGTGGTTCCCATAGACTTCCAGTCAACGAGGCAACGATTATCCATTTAAAAGCGCGTCTCAGCAGAAATATACAGTGTCTTTGGAAAGTATTCAGACCCCTTGACTTTTCCACATTTTGTTACGTTACAGCCTTATTCTAAAATTGATATTTTTTCTCAACAATCTACACATAATACCCAATAATGACAAAGAGAAAACAGATTTTTTGAAATTTTGCACCCCCCAAAAAATTGCCTTTCAGTGTTTACTTCAGACCCTTTGCTACGAGACTTGAAGTTGAGCAAAGGCCCATCCTGTTGTCATTGATTCTACAACTTGATTGGAGTCCACCTGTGGTAAATTCAATTGATTGGACATGATTTGGAAAGGCACACGCCTGTCTATATAAGGTCCCACAGTTGGCACTGCATGTCAGGGAAAAAAAACAAGGTATGAGGTCGAAGGAGTTGTCCGTAGAGCTCCGAGACAGGATTGTGTCGAGGCACAGTCGGGGGAGAAGGCCCTTGGTCAGGGAGATGACCAAGAACCCGATGGTCACTCTGACAGAGCTCCAGAGTTTCTCTGTGGAGATGGGAGAACCTTCCAGAAAGACAACCATCTCTGCAGCACTCCCCCAATCAGGCCTTTATGATAGGGTGGCCAGACGGAAGCCACTCCTCAGTAAAATGCACATGGCAGCCCGCTTGGAGTTTGCCAAAGGGCACCTAAAGACTCTCAGACCATCAGAAACAAGATTCTCTGGTCTGATGAAACCAAGATTGAAATCTTTAGCCTGAATGCCAAGCGTCACATCTGGAGGAAACCTTGCACCATCCCCACGGTGAAGCATGGTGGTGGCAGCATCATGCTGTGGGGATGTTTTTCAGCAGCAGGGACTGGGAGACTAGTCAGGATCGAGGCAAAGATGAACGGAGCAATGTAGAGAGATCCTTGACGAAAACCTGCTCCGGAGGACTCAGGACCTCTGACTGGGGCGAAGGGTCACCTTCCAACAGGACAACGACCCTAAACAGACAGCCAAGGCAATGCAGGAGTGGTTTTGGGATAAGTCTCTGAATGTCCTTGAGTGGCCCAGCCAGAGCCCGGACTTGAAGCCGATCGAACATCTCTGGAGAGACCTAAAAATACCTGTGCAGCAATGCTCCCCTTCAAACCTGGCAGAGCTTGAGAGGATCTGCAGAGAAGAATGTGAGAAATACCCCAAATACAGGTGTGCCAAGCTTGTAGCGTCATACCCAAGAAGACTCGCGGCTGTAACCGCTGCCAGGGGTGCTTCAACAAAGTACTGAGTAAAGGGTCTGAATACTTATGTAAACCTGCTTTTGCTTTGTCATTATGCAATATTGTGTGCAGATTGATGAGGGAAAAATACAATTTAATACATTTTAGAATAAGGTAACAAAATGTGGAAATCATCAACGGGTCTGAATACTTTTCGAAGGCACTGTATATACAGTATACAAAACATTATAACATATCTCGTGCAGCAGTGGCAACAGTTTAGCAGCGGTAGGCCACCACTACTAAATTGATAAAGGGGAAACACTGGACGACTACTGTACCTGATATCTGAATGATACTTATGTCATGAACCATATCTGTGCTCCCCTCTTGTCTAAGGGCGAGGTGATCTGTGTGACCAGGCGTGTGGATGACAGGTGGCTGGAGGGCCGGATCCCAGGGACAAGCCGGAGTGGCATCTTCCCCACCAACTACGTCCAGGTTAACAAGTTACCCCGCACCAAATCATCCTCTGATGACTACCCTGCATGCCCCATGTCACCCACATCCCCAGAGCCAATGAGTCCAGGACGCCCTCTACACTCACCTTGTTCGCCTTTGACCCGCTCGCCTCTGAGTCTGACCCCCTTGTCCCGCAGCCCCGAACCAGGATATCCCCCCCTGAAGCCGTCCTCACCCATACCCCATGGGACTGTAGCTTCCCATTCACGTTCATCCCCCCAGCCCACACTATCCAAAAAAGCACCCAATCCCTGGCCACACCCCGCTTCTGGGCCTGCATTCCCCACCACCCAGAACAACCACTGGGGAGGAGCACATCCGGCTTTGCACAACTCCATTGGCAGAGCTGTTTCACCATCCAATCAGATATCACCATCTGCCCACAGGGGAGGAGCAGCCCCGACCAATATCCCCAAACCACAAACGACCAACAATGCTGGCTCAACAGTGATGCAGCACCAACCGTGAGTAAAAAATTGTAATCAATCAAAATGTGATTTTATACTACGTGATTGAGGTACTGTCCCTCATTCTTCATTGCCACAGTCTATTATCTTGCCCAAAATCAAATCCAAAACCCTGGCCTGTGCTCTCTCACTCAGATACAAAGCAGTTTACAACTACAAACCACAGAACAAAGATGAGCTGGAACTGAGAGAGGGGGACATAGTACAAGTGATGGAGAAGTGTGATGATGGCTGGTTTGTAGGTAAGGAATTTACACAAACCTTACATTCAGAAGACAAATGAAGTGCGCCCTCTATTGGGCATCACATGACATTACAAGTATGACTTCAGATGACTGGGTTTAATTTTCATACAGTATTTGTAAAGTGTACAGTATGAGAGAACAACTTTTTGGTTTATTATGTGCTCTGCTCTTTCCTTAGGTATGTCAAAAAGGACACATGCCTTTGGGACTTTCCCAGGGAACTATGTGACACCAGCGTAACTGCTTCACTCTGCCTGTCCACTTCACAACCACTTGGGTGCTGGACATATTTAGACCAGCTTGCTTTAACCAGCACATCAAATCACTCCAGCAGCCATATGATCAACCCCTGACCCCAACACTCCCTGTCCTCCCCCTTTCACCAACCTGGTTAAGTCAGGTCTGCATGTTCATGTCAGCCAGTGACCACAGCTGTTGGCCAGTGTGGCGATGGAGGCAGGAAGACCGTGTTGTTTTGACACCTCACCCCCAGCATGTGTGTTTCATCACTGAATAGACTTGGAGTTTTCACAGACACTGTTTGATTCGGATAGAATGAATGCTGATGATGATACTGTTCCAGGTGTAAAGAAATAACTTTGTCCTCATTGACTACAATCATTTATTATGGCGACAACTCAAATGACATTCCTTCAGTACATTTAAGCTACTGCTTTCATACAGCAATGTACCTCCTGCTATCCTCTTACGGAGTGTCCTCCTTAGCACGCACCTGCTCCTCTTTCTGTCACCCAAGTGCCATCACAGACGCAAATGCCAGAGAATATCATTAGTCTGATGTTCTCTATAACGTAATGACAGCATGAATGTTGCCTTTGAAATGTCTTCCTCCACTTTGATTTCAGATCTATAAAAACGTCCTGTGTGTGTCCAAGGCTCCACCACAACACTGATATGACCGTCCAATATTCATGAAGGGATCACTTACTCTATTATTTTGAACAATGCCATAAAATATTTGTTACTTAGTTCTGTTAAAAACAATTGTTAAAGCCTGTATAAGTACTGTATGCAGCAGAGCAAACAATGTATTCATGTCCTTCAGTGTGTTATTGTTAGATACGTATTTAATGAAGCACACAGGTAATGATTCTGCCATTTGTGCAGTTTGTATTTCTGTTGAGAACAGGAAGTGTTGAATGTCAAAGTGGAAGTTGAATAAAATGGAAGAGAAGAGGAGGTATCTTTATAAAATCTGTAGACATAACCCTCAAATGAATGCCACATGGAAAGTCTTGACAAAACAGAAGTGGAGCTACATGGAAAGTCTTGACAAAACAGAAGTGGAGCTACATGGAAAGTCTTGACAAAACAGAAGTGGAGCTACATGGAAAGTCTTGACAAAACAGAAGTGGAGCTACATGGAAAGTCTTGACAAAACAGAAGTGGAGCTACATGGAAAGTCTTGACAAAACAGAAGTGGAGCTACATCAATTGTATCAATTCAGTGGAACCTCTGCCATTTTTAGGCCATGACCCATGGGATAACAAAAAGAGATGCCTCAATTTGCTTCACTTTGGAGCACAGATCTTTTCTAAAACAAGAATCCTACAACTTCAAACCCACAATGGTGTTCAAACATTTCAGAAGGACAGAACAGTAAAATGGACCCGTAGATTGATTCCTAGGGCTACTGTACATTTGATTTGGTAGTTCATTTCCACTGAAAACTGTTTCTATAATCTGCCGCTTTGCAAATTAACAAACTTGCTTTTACATATAAATTAAAAGAGCTAATCGGAGGTGTGCATACAGTACAAGTGTAACCAATGGAAAATATAATATGGTAAGCAATTAAGCAGTCCTTTCATTTATGAACTTTTACAAACCCCTATTATGATGTTGCCAACTGCAATATTGCTCTGCTTTGTTCATTCTTACCATTGTAAAACTGCAACATACCTTTTCTAGCAACAAAATGTACAGGGTTTTAACTATGTATCAGATAAATATAATATATTTCCTTTAATACCAAGCAATTTTCATTAACTATGATACACACTATATAGTTCAAATAAACCATACAGAATGATGATAAAACTGTTTTGATGTGTAACTCAAATTGATTCCCAAGATGTTTGACATTAGTGAAGTAGCGTAACCTAGGCCTACCTCTATTTAGTTCATAAACATGAGTTCACAGTTCAAACTCAGGATGGTGTGGAAGCTCATAACTGGAGGACTATCATAGAGATAGATAGACAGCTAGAGGACCCTAACTGGATATAACCCGTTTTAGCATGGACATTGCCATTGAGGGCTTCCACCATTTTAAAGTAGTCAACTAGGTGGGGATTCCTATGGGCTGGGAACAATCAGCCAGTGATCAGAGCATTGTGTTCTTCAAATTGTGTTGCCTATGGTTTGTCAATGGCTTTAAGCTATATCACCGCCATCTAGTGGTTACAATACATGAATGACACACAAGTTTAGATTCAGGACGCCATAAAGGCACAGATACAAAGATGAGTCCTCTATCTATCTCTGAGGACTTTCTATTTTATTGCAAAGTGTGTCCAGAGAGGAAGAGGTGAGAGGGTTTACTCTGCCCAAGATCTGTCCACATTAAGCAGATCATTCATTATTAATCAAGAGAGGCGTTTTTGTATGGGGGGCAATGAGTGTCAAATCTAGTCAAGATAAAAATGAATTGCTATTTTGATACGTGAGACTTATTTGATATAATATACGTTTTGAAATGGTTAGGTTGCTAGGGGTGTATTGATGTGTGTGATGCACATTACATCCTGGCAACGTTGAGAAAAAATACTTTATATCGTTGTCTCTGTTGAAATTCGAGACGGTCTATCCATATTCATTAGGCTAGCATAACATCTCACTCTCCATTGAATACATGCGGTTGACATTAACACCCCTAATAGAATATTGAAAAATGTATTCAATCAACGAGATGTATCCATCAATCCAAACAAAGGAACAGGCAGGACTTTGACAGCCCACCGTTTCGCTCTGTGGACAACGAATCCCATTGTTAGGATGGAGACACAAGCATCTCGCCATTATATCCAGTATCTCTGGTGTGATGATGAGCCCAGAGGCGCACTTGACTATGGCACCATTTCCTCTTCTCGCGTTGTGAAAGACAGTTGGACATTCTCTGATAAAATGTGTAGAATACTTTATGCCCTACACTGAAAACACTGAGTGTTTTACATTTGAGTTATTTTGCAGACACTCTTATCTAGAGCGACTTTTTTTCATATTTGTTCATACTGCTCAGTGGTGGGAAACACACCCACAACCCTGCCGTTGCAAGTGCCATGTGCTACCAGCTGAGCCACACGGGGTTTGCAGCCTTTGTTGCCATTAATGTCCATTAGTTGATTAAGCCTACATGCATTAATTGCAAATGCTGTTTGCAGTGGTGATTTTGCATGTAAATCTTGTTGGGGCAAACCACAAAAAATGTTTTTAGATGCATGCCAGCAAAGCCACTATACAACACTAAACAATACATTAATTGCACTATAACGGTGACAAACGGTGCCCACAGGGCCTAGATAAAGCTGTCCCAAAAGCAGAGCTTTCTTTTCAGCACCATGGAGTGAATCCTTACAGTAACACTGCCACACCTGGCTATCATCAGAGTCTTGTGTGGCAGCGAAACAGTTAATTCAGCCTCATTTACTGCCTTTTAAAAAACATAGCTAATATGGCTGACTTGCTCAAACAAATGTTGTTTCGCTGACAATTGAGATGTACAAACTATGGCATAAGGGAACAACAAGCGAATAAGAGGCCATCCGTAATTTCGACAGAAATGAGCGAGCTACGATGGACGTAGTCAATATAACTATTTGCTCAGCACTTTGAAACGTACAGCGACAGAATTCAGAACATTGGCCGTTCTTACAGTGTTCTCCCTGTATACCAAGTCAGAACCGTAGGATAAATAAAGAGGGCATATAAGCAGACAACAAAAGCTCTAACAATATTCAATGATTACATTTCTTTAAAGGCTACATGTGCACCACCAAGTCAGAACAGTAGGCTAAATTATGAAGGGGAAAGGGACCAAATTATTAGGGTGAGGCATATGGGCTACTAACAGTTTACTACACACACTTAGTATTACATTCTTATCTACAGTATACATATCTCCCTGGCATATTGCATCATTTATGCAGCAGCATACAACACATTTTTTGACTCGCCTTGTTGTCCTGTACTCACTTGAACAGGAAGGTGTTGCGGCGGTCCTTCGTGGGCAATTTCTGTCATGAAACTTTGTCATCAAAGTCTGGCAATCCCTGGATTTATGGTGCTTTCAAGACAACTGGGAACTCTGAAAAAAACAAGGTCAAATCATGAAGTCAGTGATCTTCAGGTTGGAGCTCTAAAAAAGAGGCCCGAGTTCCCGACTTGGAATTCCGAGTAAGATGACCATATTTTCCCAGTCGGAGCTCGTTTTTTTCTGAGTTCCCAGTTGTCTTGAACTCATTGAAGTCTGAGATTTCCCAGTTCCCGAGTTTCCAGTTGTTTTGAACGCGGCAGAAGTCATGCTGGATTGACAGCATGGCCAATGTATTCAACCTTTTAAGAAATTATTTTGTATTATTACATACAACCTGAAATAACTTTAGGATATCAGAGCGGCGGTAACTCACCAGCATTAGCAGCATTACAACCAGGAATACGGATTTCCCGAATTGGATCCTTTGTTCGTACCCCCCAGGGAAATGTAACTATTCCAAAGGCTCATCCAAAACACCGCCGGCAGAGAAGAGATATTCGGAGTAGACTTCTAGTCCGACTCAGGAGCCGCTCACAGCCAGTTGGGTTCCAGTTCATTGCGCAGACAGGAATAAAGATCTCTCCGGGAAGAAGGGCGGGGGTGTTTGTTTCATGATTAACTACTCATGGTGTGATTGTGATAACATACAGAAACTCAAGTGCTTTGGTTCACCTGACCTAGAATACCTCATAATCAAATGCCGACCGTATTACCTCCCAAGAGAATTCTCTTCTGTTATAGTCACAGCCGTGTATATTCCCCCTCAAACTGATACCACGGCGGCCCTCAAAGAACTACAAACTGGAAACCACATATCCTGAAGCCGCATTTATTGTAGCCAGGGATTTTAACCAAGCTAATCTGAGGAAAACGCTACCAAAGTTCTACCAACACATTGACTGTAGCATTCGCTCAGAGAAAACATTGGACCACTGCCACTCAACTTTTCGAAATGCTTACAAGGCCCTCCCCCACCATCCCTTCGGCAAATCTGATCACAACTCCATTTAACATTTACATTTTAGTCATTTAGCAGACGCTCTTATCCAGAGCGACTTACAGTAGAGTGCATACATTTTATTACATTTTTACATACTGAGACAAGGATATCCCTACCGGCCAAACCCTCCCTAACCCGGACGACGCTATGCCAATTGTGCGTCGCCCCACGGACCTCCCGGTTGCGGCCGGCTGCGACAGAGCCTGGGCGCGAACCCAGCCCAGCCTGGGCGCGAACCCAGAGACTCTGGTGGCGCAGCTAGCACTGCGATGCAGTGCCCTAGACCACTGCGCCACCCGGGAGACATTTGATTTTCAAATCAAATCAAAGTTTATTTGTCACTTGCGCCGAATACGACAGGTGTAGACCTTACAGTGAAATGCTTACTTACAGGCTCTAACCAATAGTGCAAAAAAGGTATTAGGTGAACAATAGGCAAGTAAAGAAATAAAAACAACAGTAAAAAACAGTAGCGAGGCTATATACAGTAGCTAGGCTACATACAGACACCGGTTAGACAGGCTGATTGAGGTAGTATGTACATGTAGATATGGTTAAAGTGACTATGCATATATGATGAATAGAGAGTAGCAGTAGCGTACAGAAGGGTTTGGGGGGAGCGGCACACAATGCAAATAGTCCGGGTAGCCATTTGATTACCTGTTCAGGAAAACTGTTGAGAAGCCTTTTTGTCCTAGACTTGGCACTCCGGTACCGCTTGCCATGTGGTAGTAGAGAGAACAGTCAATGAATGGGGTGGCTGGGGTCTTTGACAATTTGTAGGTTCTTCCTCTGACACCGCCTGGTGTAGAGGTTCTGGATGGCAGGCAGCTTAGCCCCAGTGATGTACTGGGCCGTACGCACTACCCTCTGTAGTGCCTTGCGGTCGGAGGCCGAGCAGGTGCCGTACCAGGCAGTGATGCAACCAGTCAGGATGCTCTCGATGTTGCAGCTGTAGAACCTTTTGAGGGATAGGTTGTTATTCTGGCACCAACCGGCCAGGTCTCTGACCTCTCCCTATAGGCTGTCTCGTCGTTGTCGGTGATCAGGCCTACCTCTGTTGTGTTGTCTGCAAACTAAATGATGGTGTTGGAGTCATGCCTGGCCATGCAGTCGTGGGTAAACAGGGAGCACGGGAGGGGACTGAGCAAGCACCCCTGGCTTGCTCCAGTGTTGAGGATCAGCGTGGCAGAAGTGTTTCTACCTACCCTCACCACCTGGGGGCGGCCCGTCAGGAAGTCCAGGATCCAGTTGCAGAGGGAGGTGTTTAGTCCCAGGATCCTTAGCTTAGTGATGAGCTTTGAGGGGACTATGGTGTTGAACGCTGAGCTGTAGTCAATGAATACCATTCTCACATAAGTGTTCCTTTTGTCCAGGTGGGAAAGGGCAGTGTGGAGTGCAATAGAGATTGCATCATCTGTGATCTGTTTGGGTGGTATGCAAATTGGAGTGGGTCTAGGGTTTCTGAGATAATGGTGTTGATGTGAGCCATTACCAGCCTTTCAAAGCACTTCATGGCTACGGACGTGAGTGCTACGGGTTTGTAGTCATTTAGGCAGGTTGCCTTTGTGTTCTTGGGCACAGGGACTATGGTGGTCTGCTTGAAACATGTTGGTATTACAGACTCAATCAGGGACATGTTGAAAATATCAGTGAAGACACCTGCCCGGAGCACATGTCCTGGTAATCCGTCTGGCCCCGCAGCCTTGTGTGTGTTGACCTGTTTAAAGGTCTTACTCACATCGGCTACGGGGAGCGTGATCACACAGTTGTCCGGAACAGCTAATGCTCTCATGCATGCCTCAGTGTTGCTTGCCTCGAAGCAAGCATAGAAGTGATTTAGCTCGTCTGGTAGGCTCGTGTCACTGGGCAGCTCGCGGCTGTGCTTCCCTTTGTAGTCTGTAATAGTTTGCAAGCCCTGCCACATAAGACGAGCGTCGGAGTCGGTGTATTATGATTCGATCTTAGCCCTGTATTGACGCTTTGCCTGTTGGATGGTTCGTCGCAGGGCATAGCGGGATTTCTTGTAAGCTTCCATGTT
Source organism: Salvelinus namaycush (assembly GCF_016432855.1). Lineage (NCBI taxonomy): Eukaryota > Metazoa > Chordata > Actinopteri > Salmoniformes > Salmonidae > Salvelinus > Salvelinus namaycush. The sequence continues at coordinate 25,761,914 of NC_052307.1, read as the reverse complement.
AGAGTCCCGCACCTTGAAAGCTTTGAAAGCGCAAACCACTGCATTTAACCATGGTAAGGTGACTGGGAATATGGCTGAATACAAACAGTGTAGTTATTCCCTCCGTAAGGCAATCAAACAGTCAAAACGTCAGTAGAGAGACAAAGTGGATTTGCATTTCAACGGCTCAGACACGAGACGTATGTGGCAGGGTCTACAGACAAGACACTGATGTCTTGCTTCCGGACAAGCTAAACACCTTTAATTCGCCTGCTTTGAGGATAACACAGTGCCACCAACGCGGCCAGCTACTAAGGACTGTGGCCTCTCCTTCTCCGTGGCCGACCTGAGTAAGACATTGAAGCGTGTTAACACTTACAAGGCTGCCGGCCCAGAGGGCATCCCTAGCCCTTCAGAGGATGCGCAGACCAGCTGGCTGGAGTGTTTACAGTCATATTCAATCTCTCCCTATCCCAGTCTGTTGTCCCCACATGCTTCAAGTGGGGACAACCACTGTTCCTGTACCCAAGAAAGTAAAGGTAACTGAACTAAATTACTATCGCCCTGTAGCACTCACCTCTGTCATCATGAAGTGCTTTGAGAGACTAGTTAAGGATCATATCACCTCTACCTTACCTGACACCCCTAGACCCACTCATTTTGCTTATATTCACAGACAATGCAATCGCCATCGCACTGCACACTGCCCTATCCGATCTGGACAAGAGGAATGCCTATGTAAGAATGCTGTTCATTGACTATAGCTCAGCATTCAACACCATAGTACCCTACAAACTCATCATTAAGCTTGAGACCCTGGGTCTGAACCCCACCCTGTGCAATTGGGTCCTGGACTTCCTGATGGGCCATCTCCTAGGTGGTAAAGGTAGGAAACAACACCTCCACTTCGCTGATCCTCAACACTGGGGCCCCACAAGGGTACGCGCTCAGCCCCCTCCTGTACTCCCTGTTCGCTCATGATGGCGTGGCCAAGCACACCTCCAACTCAATCATCAAGTTTGCAGACGACACAACAGTAGTAGGCCTGATTACCAACAATGACGAGACAGCCTACAGGGAGGAGGTGAGGGCCCTGGGAGTGTGGTGCCAGGAAAATAACCTCTCACTCAACGTCAACAAAACAAAGGGGCTGATCGTGGACTTCAGGAAACAGTAGAGGGAGGACCACCCTATCCACATCAACGGGACCGCAGTGGAGAAGGGGGAAAGCTTGAGCAGGCATGAGCCTCTGCGTATAAATCACTGACAAACTGAAATGGTCCACCCACACAGACAGTGTGGTGAAGAAGGCGCAACAGTGCATCTTCAACCTCAGGAGGCTGAAGAAATTTGGCTTGGCACCTAAAACCCTCACAAACTTTTACGGATGCACAATTGAGAGCATCCTGTCAGGTGGTATCACCGCCTGGTACGGCATCTGCACTGCCCGCAACCGCAGGGCTCTCCAGAGGGTGGTGCAGTCTGCCCAAAGGATCACTGTAGGTGCAAACGACCTTCCTTCCAGGACAACAACCACCCGAGCCACTGCCTGTTCACCCCGCTATCATCCAGAAGGCGAGGTCAGTACAGGTGCATCAAAGCTGGGACCGAGAGACTGAAAAACAGATTTTATCTCAAGGCCATCAGACTGTTAAATAGCCATCACTAGCACATTAGAGGCTGCTGCCTATATACATAGACTTGAAATCACCTGCCACTAACAATGGAAAACTAGACACTTTAATTATATATATTTTTTACATATATTGCATTACTCATCTCATATGTATATACTGTTTTCTCTTCTACTGTATTTTAGTCTAAGCCGCTCCGACATTGCTCGTCCAAATATTTATACATTCTTAATTCCATTCCTATACTTTAGATGTGCGTGTATTGTGTGCATTTTTTTAAATTCTCATTTTTTAAATATATATATATGTATATATTTTTTAACCTTTATTTAACTTGGCAAGTCAGTTAAGAACAAATTCTCATTTACAATGACGGCCTACCCCGGCCAAACCTGGACGACACTGGGCCAATTGTGCGCCGCCCTGTGGGACTCCAAATCACAGCCAGATGTGATACAGCCGAACCAGGGACTGTAGTGACGCCTCCTGCACTGAGATGCAGTGCCTTAGACAGCTGCGCCACTCGGGAGTATTGTGTGTATTGTTGTGGAATTGTTAGATATTATTGCACTGTTGGAGCTAGAAACACAAGCATTTCGCTACACCCGCAATAACATCTGCTAAACATGTGTATGTGACCAATACAACTCTTGCAGTTAGTCACTGATTCCTTCCAAACCTCTCATTGATGAATTTGTGTAATGTTTAGTGTACTAGGGGGTAACTAGCACCATGGGGTAACTGCCTCCCCCCCTCTGTAATTCATATTAAGACCACAAGATGTCACCAAATTATTTCCCCAACACTTTCCCTGGCTGCCACTGCTCTTGCTCAACAAAAAATTTCCTATGTGTCATCACAACTTTTGGAAATATTTCAACAACGATTTTGTGGTTAATTGATCAATTTTTTTGACATTTTGAAAATACATTCCAGTGAAATTAGATCTATAATATTTTTTTTTATATACAAGTATGCAAGCTTTAAGATAAATAATCCACTTGTAAAATAGTAATATTTTGGATGAGTGTAATGGGGGCAACTCACCCCCACTTACTGCCTGCTGGGGGCTAGTTGCCTCTTTATGGTTGTGAATGTGTTTCTACCTGTCATTTAGACAATGACTAGCCCGTTAGCGCTAGTTTATGCTAACTTGCTAGCTAGCAAATTCACTAGCAGTAAATGCTAGCATAAGTTGCTAGGAGTGCTAGCTAGCAACCTTAACTACCAGACCGTCTGATGTAAAATACATTAAAAAGATAATGTAACTTAATTGCAGTTGTAAATGTTTCCACTAGTGACTGACAGCTTTAGAGTTAATGTGACTTCATATCCTTTTAGCTGTTTTACGCAGCATTTTATGTCATATAGCTAGATAGCTTGCTACGTTTTTAAGAGAGCTTTTCAATTGGCATCTCTCCCCGTTTTCAGTCACAGGTGGGGACTGGATTAGGTGTGAGCAGTGCAGGAGGTGGGCTCATGAGTTGTGCTCCAATTTTACTGGGGACAACTTTATTTGTGACCTAATGTACAAATTAGAATTGTACAATAGCAGAGCATAAGAGAGTTGCCACATCAATGTTGCACTGAATTAATTAGTTAAGTTATTGTTATTAAATGTTATATTATAATGTTAATGTTATTAGTTCAATTCCATTTCAATATTATATTCCAATGAATATATTTTTTGATGAATAAAAAATATCTATTGAACATCTTTTGCTGCTGAATGTCATTTTAAAGACTGATGGAATATAAAATATTGTATTATATATTATATATACAGTACCAGTCAAAAGTTTGGACACACCTACTCATTCAAGGGTCTTTCTTTATTTTTACTATTTTCTACAATGTAGAATAATAGTGAAGACATCAACACTATGAAATAACACATATGGAATCATGTAACTAATAAGTGTTAAACTAATCAAAATATATTTTATATTTGAGATCCTTCAAAGTAGCCACCCTTTGCCTTGATGACAGCTTTGCACACTCTTGGTATTCTCTCAACCAGCTTCACCTGGAATGCTTTTCCAACAGTCTTGAAGGAGTACTCACATATGCTGAGCACTTGTTGGCTGCTTTTCCTTTACTCTGCAGTCCAACTCATCCCAAACCATCTCAATTGGGTTGAGGTTGGGTGATTGTGGAGTAATTTATAAACGTTGTGTAGGCACAAAAGGCGTATGCCACTTTCTAAGCAAACTTTGGGATTTATAAAATACAAACTTGACGGGAGAATGTGCGGTCCTCCATGGACACGTTGACCCATACGTATGCACATAACCTGGGGAAATGAGAAACTGCGACTCTGATGGCAGAAGATGAAACTCGAGAAACGCTTTGAAATTGATACCATTGTGTATGGTATCAAATATGTTGTACAGTTTAATCAGGAATCATATGTAAATGGATCTGTAATTATTAAACAATACTTGCTGTAACGGCAGATTTCCTCCTCTTCGTCTGAAGAGGAGGTGTAGCAGGGATCGGACCAAAACGCAGCGTGGTAAGTGTCCATGTTTTAATAGAAACAACTGAACATGACACAATACAAAATAACAAAGAGAATCTAACCGAAAACAGTCCCGTGTGGCACAAACACCGACACAGGAAACAAACACCCACAAACCAACAGTGAAAACAGGCTACCTAAATATGGTTCCCAATCAGAGACAATGAAAAACACCTGCCTCTGATTGAGAACCATATCAGGCCAAATGACAAACCTAAACATAGAAACACAGAACATAGACTGCCCACCCCAACTCACGCCCTGACCATACTAACTAAAGACAAAACAAAGGAAAATAAAGGAAATAAGGTCAGAAACGTGACACTTGCATGTTATGACATTTATTCTCATAAATAATAAGGTGAACAGTAAGACAAATTACGTTTAAACTGATGCCATTTTCGATGCCTCAGTTGGGCAGATACGCGTGCACAGTTTCATATATTGTTATCACATGTTCGTTGCGCAGAACTGTCAATGTGATAATGGCCCTGTCATTGTCAGTTACAATCAGGGTAATTACCACACTTGAAGGTGTACGCAATTGGGTAGCTTGGACAATCAAATGGATGGGTATAAAAAGGCATGCAATTACAATGAGTAATGACGCACAATGGTTGCTTTGGCACTGTTGGAATATTTGAATGGAAGAATTCGGAGAGAGCGAATTTTCAGAGACCAGCAAGATTTACTGGCCAATGATGAGGAGTGACTTATGAGCCAGTTCCAATTACCAAGAGCTGTTCTTTTGGATCTCTGTGCTGTAGTGGGCCCAGCTTTACAGAGAAGCACCCACAGAAACCAAGCAGTGCTTGTCCCACTTCAACTCCTTGGCAACCTCGTTAATAGCGTCAATGTGTTTGCAGGACTGCATCTGTGAGGACACGGTCACTGGAGGGTTGTGACGCACAAGGTGCAGTGGAGACACCAGGGCTGGGCGCACTCAGCTCCTGCTCAGCTGCAGCACCACCGCCCCAGTGGAACACTCAGCTCCTGCTCAGGGGCAGCACCACCGACCCCGTTGGAACACGCAGTGACTAAAAACAATAGAAAATGTCAATTGTTTGTACATGTTTAAACAACTTGAATGCATTTGGTTTACTCTTTTCTGACGAGGGAATACTAATTATATACTTGAATCATCCCGTGTGTCTTGCATGTCCGTGTCCCCCTCCACCTCCATCGCTACTCCACTCAGGAGGGATTCCCCTATAACACTGGCAAGCTCCGGTATCCCCTTTCCCCCGCCTGTGGCACAAACACTTTGTCTGTGTATGGGCGTTAAAAGGGTGGGACAAGACGCTCGCTCACGTGTGCCACATTTCATGTTGATTGTGATTTATAAAGGGAAACCTGCGTGGGACGTGCGTGCACACTGTGTTATACATCTGAATATTTTTGTGCATAAGCACTTTCTGTGTTTTGTCCGTACGCCACCTTTTGACGTGAATCCTCCGCACAGTTTTATAAATGAGACCCCTGCTCATCTGATGCAGCACTCCATCACTCTCCTTCTTGGTCAAATAGCCATTACACAAATAGCCATTACACAGCCTGGAGGTGTGTTGGGTCATTGTTCTGTTGAAAAACAAATTATAGTCCCACTAAGCACAAACCAGATGAATGCTGTGGTAGCCATGCAGGTTAAGTGTGCCTTGAACTATAAATAAATCACTGACAAAGCTCACCCACACCTGCTCCTCCATGCACATGCAGATATCATCCGTTCACCTACTCTGCCTCTCACAAAGATACGGCTGTTGGAACCAAAATTCTAACAATGGGACTCATCAGACCAAAGGACAGATCTCCACCAATCTAATGTCCGTTGCTCGTGTTTCTTGGGCCAAGTAAGTCTCCTCTTTTTGGTGTTCTTTAGTAGTGGTTTCTTTGCAGCAATTTGACCATGAAGGTCTGATTCACGCAGTCTCTTCTGAACAGTTGATGTTGAGATGTATCTGTTACTAGAACTCAGTGAAGCATTTATTTGGGCTGCAATTTCTGAGGCTGGTAACTCTAATGAACTTATCCTCTGCAGCAGAAGTAACTCTGGGTCTTCCTTTCTTGTGGCGGTCCTCATGAGAGCCAGTTACATCATAGCGCTTGATGGATTTTAAAAAAATGTTCGGGATTGACTGACACAGAACCCAAACCGGCGGTGCGCGCCTGCGCCACCATGCATAAATGTATTTTGTCCCCCCACACCAAACGCGATCACGCAGGTTAAAATATCAAAACAAACTCTGAACCAATTATATTAATTTGGGGACAGGTCGAAAAGCATTAAACATTTATGGCAATTTAGCTAGCTAGCTTGCACTTGCTAGCTAATTTGTCATATTTAGCTAGCTTGCTGTTGCTAGATAATTTGTCCTGGGATATAAACATTGAGTTGTTATTTTACCTGTAATGCACAAGGTCCTCTACCCCACCAATTAATCCACACATAAAATGGTCAACCGAATCGTTTCTAGTCATCTCTCCTTCTTCCAGGCTTTTTCTTCTCTTGACTTTATATTGCGATGGGCAACTTTCGTAAATTAGGTGCATTACCGCCACCGACCTATTTCGCCTTTCAGTCACCCACGTGGGTATAACCAACGAGGAGATGGCACATGGGTACCTGCTTCTATAAACCAATGAGGAGATGGGAGAGGCAGGACTTGCAGCGTGATTCTATTTTAGCCCTTGGTAACGCAGATGCTCGTTGGCTTGCGTGAGCAGTGTGGGTGCCTGGAGCGGTGTAGTCTGCCTGGAACTTTCATGTCTTAAAGTAACGATGGACTGTCGTTTCTCTTTGCTGTTCTTGCCATAATATGGACTTGGTCTTTTACCAAATAGGGCTATCATCTGTTTACCACCCCTACCTTGTCACAACACAACTGATTGGCTCAAATCCATTAAGAAGGAAAGACATTTCACAAATTAACTTTCAACAAGGCACACATGTTAATTGAAATACATTCCAGGTGACTACCTCATGAAGCTGGTTGAGAGAATGCCAAGAGTGTGCAAAGCTGTCATCAAGGCAAAGGGTGGCTACTTTGAAGAAATTGAAATATAAAATATATTTTGATTTGTTTAACACATTTTGTTTACTATATGATTCCATAAGTGCTAGTTCATAGTTTTGATGTCTTCACTATTATTCTACAATGTAGAATGAGTAGATGTGTCCAAACTTTTGACTGGTACTGTACATTTGAACTTACTCTACCGGTTGGCTGCGTGGTTGGTCTTTTTGTGGTTATGGATTTGAGACAATATATACACAGGAAAGTATAATTAAACCAAATTTTCAACAAGTTGGTTTCAGCCATTGGAGTCAGACACGTCATGTCAAGTTTGGGCTGATTTAAATAGTAGCTAAATAAATCGGCTTAAGTGTGAAATGACACTAAGCCAAAGTGTATTTTCTTATTTTTTTCTTGGATCTTGATGACATGAATGCAGTTGTGATTACTCTCTGCACCTTTAGGCTATTCAATAAATCCCACACCAATTGCAAATCATCTAGCCTCCTGTGACTTGGCCTTCTTATCACCTCCCTTGGTACTGAGACACAGTACCCTTTACATTTACATTTACATTTTAGTCATTTAGCAGACGCTCTTATCCAGAGCGACTTACAGTAGAGTGCATACATTTTTATTACATTTTTACATACTGAGACAAGGATATCCCTACCGGCCAAACCCTCCCTAACCCGGACGACGCTATGCCAATTGTGCGTCGCCCCACGGACCTCCCGGTTGCGGCCGGCTGCGACAGAGCCAGGGCGCGAACCCAGCCCAAACTGGGCGCGAACCCAGAGACTCTGGTGGCCAGCTAGCACTGCGATGCAGTGCCCTAGACCACTGCGCCACCCGGGAGGCCCTTTGACACAAAGCCTGCTGCTTCCCATCTATTCACAGAGCTAGATACCTGCTTTACCATCCTCACCCAGGCCTCACCCATGTACTAGCCTACAACAATCCTTCATTGTTTAATCAGGCTTCGAATTTAATCATAAACCTCTGACAATTACACCAGCCCATCCTGTAGGCATTTAGGCCCATTGTCTGTAGTTGTGGTCCCTATCATTGATCAGTTACATTTTCTAATGCAATTTTTTGTCTGCAGATGGCGCACTAAGACACACTTGCAAGGCCCTACTGCCATTCTGTAATATCTCAATTATCGCCCACCCTCCCTGTATCCCGACACGCCCATGCCATTATTTTGATAACAGCACGTGTCACTGTGAGCTCATTCCTCAGAGCGGGTGTCCACAGGTGATTTCATATTGGTTCTTTATCCAGTAGTCCCCAGCAATAGAAGTGCAGTTCAGGTGGCCAGAGCATTTGATCTAATAACATAGCAGCACGAATCGCTCTTAGAAGCATATGAGATTCCTGTGGGCGTTTTGGGAGCAGAAAGAAGGAAACATTAACTTCATTCTGCTGTATTTTTGGAAGCGACTCGCGCGCAAAGGGTGGAGTGTTTCTGGTCCTGCGCTCTTTTCGGGTATTTTGGTGCTGTCGCCTATGAGTTTTTCACTTGAGATATTCTTCAGGAGAGCACCGTTGTTGGATCTGCAGGTGTACGGACACAATTCGACTTTTACTGATTGCTGATCAACTGCATTGATTTAGGTAAGGTTTAGGTAATTGCTATAGGCTACTTCTGTGAGTCTCCCATTTACCTGTAAGTTCACGCTAATAATATTCATTTCATTCAATTATGTGGTAATTCACATTATTTACTCAAACAATTAAAAAAATGTATTTGAATTTCTGCAATTTTTAAAGGCCTATACCTATGAACATTGGATACAAGGGTTCTTGGTGATGCTGTCAAATTGTCTGTACACCCTGGTTGATGTAATTATTCACTTGATTGCTACTTTTAGTTGCCCCTAGCCATCTGAACAGGAACAATTTTGTTTTGTGTATCTTGGATTTATACCCAAACTCATAACAGCCTTGCCTCTGTCTTAGACCCTCATCAGTTGGTTTGCCAGGAGGAATAGTTGCCACCAACATCATTATATTTCATTATGGCATGGAAACACATTTAGGTGGGTGAAACTGTGGATGCAGTATGATCATGATGGATGCTTGGTACAGTAGGATCATGATGGATGCTTGGTACAGTAGGATCATGATGGATGCTTGGTACAGTAAGATCATGATGGATGCTTGGTACAGTAGGATCATGATGGATGCTTGGTACAGTAGGATCATGATGGATCCTTGGTACAGTATGATCATGATGGATGCTTGGTACAGTAAGATCATGATGGATGCTTGGTACAGTAGGATCATGATGGATGCTTGGTACAGTAGGATCATGATGGATGCTTGGTAAAGTATGATCAGGATGGATGCTTGATACAGTATGTGTTCAATGTAGCATAATGTACTTCCATGTTGACTGATGATTACGAAGGGAAATTAACTTTAACTTAAGATCCCACGCTTCACACAGTCAGCATCCTTTACTTCTACAGGCATCTCTGTGAACTAAAGGCTTGGCTGCTCAAAACATTCACATGGAACATAGTCAATATGATTTGTGGATTTCCAGGCCAGGTGAAATTCCAGACAAACAGGTCTGTGTTTATGTGACATTAACATAATTGTTAACTGACTAGCTGTAATTTGTGACTGTTCACTCCTCCCCTTAAAGTGGGGTTTTCACTGGTGAAGCCTCCTGAAAGATATGGGCCATTGTGGGGTCATTACACTAATTAGGTGCCTTTTGAGTAATGTAATTTGGTGAAAAAATATACTTTTTATTTAACCTAATTTTAATAAACAGCAATTGTTCAACTTAATAAAAACATAAGTTAAGTAAAAAAAAAAATACTATAGTAATTGCCTATTAAAGATGCAATATGCAGAAATCACTCCGCCATTTCCTGGTTGCTGAAATTTGAATAGTTCACCGAATTTCAGTTTATGTGACAAAAAAAGCAGTTATTGTGTAGATAATCATTGTTCCATTTAAACCGCTGTGAAATATATTTTCCATAACCAAAAATATATGATGTTTTCTGCTATTTGAACCCAGTGTACAAAACTGAACGTACAACACGCAAAAACGAAACTTAAGAACGGGAAGCATAGAACTAGCGCACATAGAACAGAGATACTGTTTCTTACACTTGCTTGCTGAGCATGACATATCTATAACTCACATTTCTATGTGAATTTGGTCGGGTCGCCCAAAAAGTTACATATTGCAGCTTTAAGTGACAAATAAAGTAACAGGGTTGATCGTAACAGGGTTGAAGACTTCATGTTTAATGATCCATAAATCCCGTTGTGACCCGGGGAATTTGTTATGTGCAACAGGGAGGAGCAATTGAACGCAAGCTTCACAAAATATTATAATTTGTAAAAACATTTCTAGCCTGTCTATCTTTTATTCCACCTGGACAAAAGGAACACCTACGTGAGAATGCTATTCATTGACTACAACTCAGCGTTCAACATCATAGTGCCCTCAGCTCATCACTAAGCTATGTATCCTGGGACAAAACACCTCCCTCTGCAACTGGATCCTGGAATTACTGACGGGCCGCCCCCAGGTGGTGAGGGTAGGTAGCAACACACGCTGATCCTCAACACTGGAACCCCTCAGGGGTGCGTACTCAGTCCCCTCCCGTACTCCCTGTTCACCCACGACTGCATGGCCAGGCACGACTCCAACACCATTTAGTTTGCAGATGACACAACAACGACAACGACGAGACAGCCTATAGGGAGGAGGTCAGAGACCTAGCTGCGTGGTGCTAGAATAACAACCTATCCCTCAACGTAATCAAGACAAAGGAGATGATAGTGGACTACAGGAAAAGGAGGACCAAGCACGCCGCCATTCTCATCAACGGGGCTGTAGTGGAGCAGGTTGAGAGCTTTAAGTTCCTCGGTGTCCACATCACCAACAAACTAGAATGGTCCAAACACACCAAGACAGTTGTGAAGAGGGCACAACAAAACCTATTCCCCCTCAGGAGACTGAAAAGATTTGGCATGAGTCCTCAGATCCTCAGCTGAGGATCCAAGGTTCTACAGCTGCAACATCGAGAGCATCCTGACTGGTTGCATCACTGCCTGGTACGGCAACTGCTTGGCCTACGACCGCAAGGCACTACAGAGTAGTGCGTACGACCCAGTACATCACTGGGGCTAAGCTGCCTGCCATCCAGGACCTCTACACCAGGCGGTGTCAGAGGAAGGCCCTACAAATTGTCAAAGACCCCAGCCACCCCAGTCATAGACTGTTCTCTCTGCTACCGCATGGCAAGAGGTACCGGAGCGCCCCCCCCCCCCGCCAACCCCACTTTTACGCTGCTGCTACTCTCTGTTTATCATCTATGCATAGTCACTTTAACTATACCTACATGTACATATTACCTCAATTAGCCCGACTAACCGGTGCCCCCGCACATTGACTCAGTACCGGTACCACCTGTATATAGCATTGCTGCTGTTATTTTCTGTCATTTTACTTCTTTACTTGTCTATTGTTCACCTAATACCTTTTTTGCACTGTTGGTTAGGGCTTGTAAGTAAGCATTTCACTGTAAGGTCTACACCTGTTGTATTCGGCGCATGTGACAAATACACTTTGATTTGACTTGTAACAGGGTTGACGTGTAACGCTCGACCCGCTCAGTTTTCCACCACAAAACACCAGAACATGGCCAGAAAGAGTAGAACCAGCTCATCTGCTTTTAAACTTTTAACTATTAGATGTTCAATGTTTCTTTTGAATAATAATGAGAGTTCAGTTCATGTAACAGGGTTGACATTAAAGGGAAATTTCACAATTATATTCATCATCTCCAGCAAAACATCAACATATATGAAAATGGTGCGTTTCTATGTTTTGTAATAAAAAAGACAAAGATAAGTGTTTCCAATGACATCATCAATGTGCATTATGTGATGTGTCTACTATTTGCCTTACTTATTGCCGACTAATTGGTTTATGATGTCATGGAAACACTTATCTTTCTCTATAATTTTTACTACAAAACATAGAAACGCACCATTTTCACATATGTTGAGGTGGTGCTGGAGATGAAGTTGAAATGTTTAGAAATTTCCGTTTAAAATGTGGGACAGGGTGCCCTTTTCAGTCGGTCAACTAGGAACAACACAGCTATGAGGGAGTTTGCATGCTAGTGCCCTCTACTGAAGAATATTAGAATCATGCCTGACAAGGCGAGTGAACAGCGTGCATCACTGAAAGCCCTGCCTTCCACAGGTGATAAACCCGAGGCACGGATACATTCATTCAATTCTTCCACTCTTCACCTCGAGCTGGGCAGAAGAATTCACACATTTCTTCAAAAACAAACATTGGAATGCAAAATGTGCCAGGCTTTACTCCAACTTAAATGTCCCACTTAAGGAGGGCATGTTCATCCTTCTGGACGTTGTGTGGTAAAGTTTGGTTACTATTTTTGTGAAGTTCCCTACAAATGTGTTAGTTATTCGTTTGCCTGTTTAGCCACTCTAACTGATTGTAAGTAAGATGACTAGCACGAATGAAGGCTGTTAAGCCGGGGTTCGAGTTCACAACCTTGCCCACAGTCATGCGGTTTCACCATATCTTTGAATAATATTCATTTTTATTTATTTACATTTTTTTATTTCACCTTTATTTAACTAGGTTAGCTAGTTGAGAACAAGTTCTCATTTACAACTGCGACCTGGCCAAGATAAAGCAAAACAGTCCGACACAAACAACAACACAGAGTTAAACATGGAATAAACAAGCGTACAGTCAATAACACAATAGAAAAAAATGTCTATATACAGTGTGTGCAAATGGCATGAGGAGGTAAGGCAATAAATAGGTCATAGTAGTGAAGTAATTACAATTTAGCAAATTAACACTGGAGTGATAGATGAGCAGATGGTGATGTGCAAGTAGAAACACTGGTATGCAAAAGTGCAGAAAAGTAAATAAAAACAATTTGGGGATGAGGTAGGTAGATTGGGTGGGCTATTTACAGATGGGCTATGTACAGCTGCAGCGATCGGTTAGCTGCTCAGATAGCTGATGTTTAAAGTTAGTGAGGGAAATATAAGTCTCCAGCTTCAGCGTTTTTTGCAATTCGTTCCAATCATTGGCAGTTGAGAACTGGAAGGAAAGGCGGCCAAAGAAGGTGTTGCCTTTGGGGATGACCAGTGAGATATACCTGCTGGAGCGCATGCTACGGGTGGGTGTTGTTATCGTGACCAGTGAGCTGAGATAAGGTAGAGCTTTACCTAGCATAGACTTATAGATGACGTGGAGCCAGTGGGTCTGGCGACGAATATGTAGCGAGGGCCAGCCGACTAGAGCATACAGGTCTCAGTGGTGGGTGGTTTAAGGGGCTTTGGTGACAAAACGGATGGCAATGTGATAGACTGCATCCAGTTTGCTGAGTAGAGTATTGGAAGCTATTTTGTAAATGACATTGCCGAAGTCGAGGATCGGTAGGATAGTCAGTTTTACGAGGGTATGTTTGGTGGTGTGAGTGAAGGAGGCATGGTTGCAAAATAGGAAGCCGATTCTAGATTTAATTTTGGATTGTAGATGTTTAATATGAGTCTGGAAGGAGAGTTTTCAGTCTAGCCAGACACCTAGGTATTTGTAGTTGTCCACATATTCTAAGTCAGAACCGTCCAGAGTGGTGATGCTAGTCGGGTGGGCGGGTGCGGGCAGCGAATGGTTGAAAAGCATGCATTTGGTTTTACTAGTGTTTAAGAGCAGTTGGAGGCCACGGAAGGAGTGTTGTATGGCATTGAAGCTCATTTGGAGGTTAGTTAACACAGTGTCCAAAGAAGGGCCAGATGTATACAGAATGGTGTTGTCTGCATAGAGGTGGATCAGGGAATCCCCCGCAGCAAGAGCGACATCGTTGATATATACAGAGAAAAGAGTCGGCCCGAGAATTGAACCCTTTGGTACCCCATAGAGACTGCCAGAGGCCCGGATAACAGGCCCTACGATTTGACACACTGAACTCTGTCTGAGAAGTAGTTGGTGAACCAGGCGAGGCAGTCATTTGAGAAGCCAAGGCTGTTGAGTCTGCCGATAAGAATACGGTGATTGACAGAGTCGAAAGGCTTGGCCAGGTCGATGAAGACGGCTGCACAGTACTGTCTTTTATCGATGGCGGTTATGATATCGTTTAGTACCTTGAGCGTGGCTGAGGTGTACCCGTGACCAGCTCAAAAACCGGATTGCACAGCGGAGAAGGTACAGATTCGAAATTGTCAGTGATCTGTTTATTAACTTGGCTTTCGAAGACTTTAGAAAGGCAGGGCAGGATGGATATAGGTCTATAACAGTTTGGGTCTAGAGTGTCACTCCCTTTGAAGAGGCGGATGACCGCGGCAGCTTTCCAATCTTTAGGGATGTCAGACGATACGAAAGAGGTTGAACAGACTGGTAATAGGGGTTGCAACAATGGTGGCGGATAATTTTAGAAAGAGAGGGTCCAGATTGTCTAGCCCAGCTGATTTGTACGGGTCCAGGTTTTGGAGCTCTTTCAGAACATCTGCTATCTGGATTTGGGTGAAGGAGAAGCTGGGGTGGCTTGGGCAAGTAGCTGCGGGGGGTGCGGAGCTGTTGGCCGGGGTAGGGGTAGCCAGGAGGAAAGCATGGCCAGCCGTAGAGAAATGCTTATTGAAATTCTCGATTATCGTAGATTTATCGGTGGTGACAGTGTTACCTAGCCTCAGTGCAGTGGGCAGCTGGGAGGAGGTGTTCTCATTCTCCATGGACTTTACAGTGTCCCAAAACTTTTTGGAGTTAGAGCTACAGGATGCAAATTTCTGTTTGAAAAAGCTAGCCTTTGCTTTCCTGACTGACTGCGTGTATTGGTTCCTGACTTCCCTGAAAAGTTGCAAAACGCTGGGACTATTCGATGCTAGTGCAGTCCGCCACAGGATGTTTTTGTGCTGGTCGAGGGCAGTCAGGTCTGGAGTGAACCAAGGGCTATATCTGTTCTTAGTTCCATTTTTTTTAAAAGGGGCATGCTTATTTAAGGAAATTACTTTTAAAGAACGACCAGGCATCCTCGACTGACGGGATGAGGTCAATATCCTTCCAGGATACCCGGGCCAGGTCGATTAGAAAGGCCTGCTCGCAGAAGTGTTTTAGGGAGCGTTTGACAGTGATGAGGGGTGGTAGTTTGACCGCGGACCCATAGCGGATGCAGGCAATGAGGCAGTGATCGCTCAGATCCTAAATGAAAACAGCAAAGGTGTATATGGAGGGCAAGTTGGTCAGGATAATGTCTATGAGGGTGCCCATGTTTATAGATTTAGGGTTGTACCTGTACCTTCATGAGTGTTGTCTTGTATGTTTTTGGCTGGGTGCATGCTCAGGCAGCCCTGGATCGAACCAGCTTGTGCGACCACTATCGCCTGCTGTGTACAAGCTCTCTCAAGAGGCGTGTGGGACTGAGTTTGACTTTCCTCTCCTGGGTGCCTGTACCTTGGCGGAGTCTGAATTGCAGGATACGGGGTTGGATCTGGGCTCGTGGTTCAATCCCATTGAGCTATCCTCCCAGCATGGCGGTAGAGAGCTGTCTGATATCGCGTCTCCTTCGGTGTACTGGGCCCAGGGGGTGGCGGCCCGGTCCCTGAACACAGTCACAATGCTGCAGGTTTACCACACTGAGCTGTTAGCTGACCTGGCCACGATTCTGTGGAGCCCCACGCAGAGCTCCTAGATGAGATTCGTGCTACGGCTGATTCCGTCTCTTGCATGTCCCGTTGCATCGTCTCAGAGCTCGGGAGAAGCATGGGGGCTGACTTTGGTTCACTTTGTTGCAGGTGCCGGAGAGAGACAGGCTGTTGTAGCCGATTTCTCCTACGGGGTTGTTTGGCTCGGCCCTGGAGTCTGTGCAGTCAGAGGCCCAGGATGGTTGGTACAGCCAGTATTTCCTGGTTCCCAAAAGGGGCGGGACTTTGCATCCCATTTTAGACCTTGTGCCCTAAACAAGCAGATCAGGGTCTAGAAATTCAGAATGCTCATGTACAGCCGGTTGTTACAATCAGTGCGCCCGGGTGATTGGTTCCCCTCCATCAACCTGATGTACATGTACTTTCATGTGGCCATATATCCCTCTCACAGAAAGTTGTGGAGGCGGTTTTGGCACCTATGAAGTGTCTGGGGCTCAGGATAATGGACTACCTGGCCGAGTCGAGGGAGCAGGTGGTGTTACACACATCCATGCTGGTTTCCCATGTTAAGTCTCTGTTTGACTCCATCTCAGTGGAGTGCGTTCCCAACACGGGTGCAGCTCTGCTATCCAGGGTGGGGCCTGCTCTCGGGAGTGGAGGTTGCACCCCTAAGTGGTCTCCTAGATATGGGAAATGTTTGGCAAGGCCGACGTAGATCTTTACACATCGCGAGAAATGCACAATGCCAGCTGTTTTTCTTGATAAGGGACCTGAGTGCTGCGTTGGGATGGATGCTCTCGTGCACCAGTGGCCTCAGACCCTTCTTTACGCATTTCCCCCTGTGGAGCTGATTCAGTCCATGCTGGGGAGGGTACTTCGAAAGGGCTTGTCCTTGATCCGTGCGTCCTTGATCCGTGCGGCTCTCTGTCTCTCATCTTATAGTTGGGGACCTTATAGTTGGGGACCTGCTGACCCAGGAGCACGGGCAGGTCTGGCACCCTCAGCCGGAGATTTGGAATCTGTGGGCTTGGCCCCTGAAAGGTCCAATCTGATTGCAATGGGTCTACTGAAGTGGAGGGCATTTGAGTTTTGGTGCCAAAGTAAAGTAATTGTTCCTTTTCAGAGCTCTCTGGTGGACATTTTAATGTTCCTACAGGGGGTTTTCGAGCAGGGTCATTCATTTTCCACCCTGGAGGTGTATATGGCAGATATTTCAGTGGGAATTGATGGTGCCACTTCAGGGGCTCATCCCCTGGAGGTGTGTTTTTTAAAAGTTGTGTGCCGTCTCAGGCCAGTTTCTAAACCTTTTGTGCCCATTTGGGATCTGGCTTTGGTTTTGAATGTGCTGTTTGAGGCCCCCTTTGAACTAATGGAGTCGGTGGATCTGAAGATCCTCTCCTACAAGACCGCTTTGCTTATGACTTTGGCTTCAGCTAAACGCATTAGAGATCTCCACGCGTTATCTGTTCACTCCTCCTGTATAAAGTTCGCCCTTGGCGACTCTAAGGTGACATTGTGTCCTAATACGGTCTTCACCCCTAAGGTCATGACTATGTCCTACAGGTCTCTAGCTTTTGAGATTTTCCCCTTTTTGTCTCCTCCTCCTTCAGAGGAGCAGCGGAGGTTACATTCACTGTGTCCGGTACAAGCATTACGCATTTACATTGAGCAGACCAGGGGTGTCTGTTTGTGTGATCAACTTCTTGACTGTTTTGCTAATTCTGCTTGTGGTAGAGCGCTTTTTAAGCAGCGTCTCTCCCACTGGCATATGGCAGAAAAGGGCAGGAATGACCTAACGGTGTACACGCCCACTTCAGCAGGGTTCTGGCAGTGTCTTGGGCATTGTTTTTATTTATTTATTTTTTATTTCACCTTTATTTAACCAGGTAGGCTAGTTGAGAACAAGTTCTCATTTACAACTGCGACCTGGCCAAGATAAAGCATAGCAGTGTGAACAGACAACAACACAGAGTTACACATGGAGTAAACAATAAACAAGTCAATAACACAGTAGGGGGAAAAAATGAGTCTATATACATTGTGTGCAAAAGGCATGAGGAGGTAGGCAATAAATAGGCCATAGGAGCGAATAATTACAATTTAGCAGATTAACACTGGAGTGATAAATCATCAGATGATCATGTGCAAGTAGAGATACTGGTGTGCAAAAGAGCAGAAAAGTAAATAAATAAAAACAGTAAGGGGATGAGGTAGGTAAATTGGGTGGGCTGTTTACAGATGGACTATGTACAGCTGCAGCGATCGGTTAGCTGCTCAGATAGTAGATGTTTAAAGTTGGTGAGGGAAATAAAAGTCTCCAACTTCAGCGATTTTTGCAATTCGTTTAAAGGGTTGCCTGTAGGATATATTTGTGCTGCTGCGATTTGGGCATCACCACACACTTTTGTGATGTTTTATCAGCTTGGATGTCACTGGCCCCAGTGTAGCCCACAGTGTGCTTACGGCTGGGGCAGGACAGGGTCGTTAGGCAGTGCGTAGATTGCGCAATACCCGGGTACCGCAGGTTTTCCTGTCAGGTTCGAACTCTGGGTGGTGTGTCATTTCATTCGGTGTCCGCTGGGGTCGGCATGGGGCGTGATTTCATAGACTGAAAGGGAACGTACAGTTATGATTATAACTACTGCTCGGCTGAATGAGCAAAACAAGTTACAACACCTGTTCAGCCCTGCGCCGCCAGCTTGGTGAAGACTGGTACTGAATTGAAGGAATTAATCTGTGCCTCGGGCTTATCACCTGTGGAAGGTGGGGCTTCCGGTGAGGGCTTTACCATGATGGTGAAAACTTGGATAAATGAGGATGCGCAGAGGCACATGTCAAAAAGCTGAATTTTGGCACTTTAGCAAGTCTTTATTCATATTAAAAATCACATGTATTGAATTTTTATGTGATCTATATTAAAGGGAACTTCATGTAATATAACAGGCTTTTAAAGTGCAATATTTGTGCACAATTTCTACTTGAAATATCAAAGGGACACAAGGCACTCATTTCCAAAATTAAATCTAGAATGGGCTTCCTATTTCGCAACCAAGCCTCCTTCACTCATGCTGCTAAACATACCCTCATAAAACTGACTATCCTACCGATCCTTGACTTCAGCGATATCATTTACAAAATAGCCTCCAACACTCTACTCAGCAAACTGGATGTAGCCTATCACCGTGCCATCCGTTTTGCCACCAAAGCCCCATATACTACCCACCACTGCGACCTGTATGCTCTCAGTTGCTGGCCCTCACTACACATTCGTCGCCAAACCAACTGGATCCAGGTCATCTATAAGTCTATGCTAGGTAAAGCCCCACCATATCTCAGCTCACTGGTCACCATAGCAAAGCACGCACTCCAGCAGGTATATTTCACTGGTCACCCCCAAAGCCAACACTTTGGCCACCTTTCCTTCCAGTTCTCTGCTGCCAATGACTGGAACGAATTGCAAAAATCACTGAAGCTGGAGTCTTATATCTCCCTGTAACTTTAAGCATCAGCTGTCATAGCAGCTTACCGATCACTGTACCTGTAACACAGCCAATCTGTAAATAGCACACCAACTACTTCATCCCCATATTGTTACTTATCATCTTGCTCTTTTACACCCCAGTATCTCTATCACTCCAGTGTTAATGCTAAATTGTAATTATTTTGCCTCCATGGCCTATTTATTGCTATACCTCCCTACTCTTCTACATTTGTACACACTGTACATAGATTTTTCTATTGTGTTATTGACTGTACGTTTGTTTATGTGTAACTCTGTGTTGTTGTTTTTGTCGCACTGCTTTGCATTATTTTGGCCAGGTCGCAGTTGTAAATGAAAACTTGTTCTCAACTAGCGTACCTGGTTAAATAAGGGTGAAATTTTATTTTTATTTTTTGTGGAACGACCATGTGGCTCAAGTTCAAGCCAGCATCTCAGGAATGTTTCACCTCTAATGTGCCCAAACCAAGCCATTCAGACAACTTGGATTGAACCTGTAATGTGCAGACTATTATTTGGTATTTTGAATCTGCGGGAAAAAGCTGGATGTGTTTCCCAGGACTCACGTGTTGCTTACAGCCCAAGCACCATTCAGATCCCGGCCCCATACCCGCCACCCCATACCCGCCACCCCATACCCGCCACCGCATACCCCCCACCCCCTGACTGCCAATTGTGCTGCACTGTACCAGTACCTCCATTGTTTTTGTTCTCTGCAACCTTCCATGTGCCTGCTGTACCCCCCCCCCACTCTCGTTTTCAATTGTGTCTGTTTCCTGATGACTCTGCTGTTCTGGGTGTGCAGGGCCGTGGCACCACAAACAATCCGCAGACTGAAACGAATTTAGCTGCTCGCGACTTTGTGGAAACATTTTATTTGTTTGGCTATTCCTCTTGGTTTTTCAAAATGCTAACCATGCCTCTATATTATTTGTATGGTTTGAATAAGGACGTTTTCTCCTGAGCCCTTACTCAGTTCGTTATATGCTCTATTGCATAGGGCTTTTTCTCTGAATCACAAGGAGAAACATTAACTGGTATGCTGTTCTGCAGGAAGTTACACTCAGATACAATCTGGTGGAGTTTGTATGAGGAAAGCTTCACTGTTGCTTGTTTTCTTGTTTCTGATAGCTTTGTGGTTTTCTCAGTGTCTGTCTTTGCTGAGACGGATGCGTGTCACTGGATGACTGCCTCATGTTGAGTCCTTTTCACATCTAGTTTCAGTTCAATATAAATTCATAGACGGTCTGTCTGTCTGCCTCCTTTTAATAGCACAGTTCCTGTTCTCTGTAAGAGGTCTCCCAGTAAGAAAAATAACATTGAAAATACGTCTTTTAGAGGTATTTTCCAGATGTTGACATCACGTCCATTTCAAGCGCTCAATGAAAGGCTGGAAGATGTTTTTGCCGGACGTCGAAGAGACGTCTTGTGTCCGGACTGCACCCCCCCAAAAAATCTTGAATGCGCTGTTAGTAAATGCTTAGTGGGCAGTCATGATGTTTCACGGTCATGGCTGCCGTCCCATTTCTGACACCAATGTAGCGGATGACAAATCCGGGTCATGGCGTGAAAGGCAAACACCCTACTGGACCAATTATAGGATGTCTATATTTGAGCCAAATCAAGGTCAGACCAGACCAAATCTGAACCAATCAAAAGGCGGCTTTTTTGGGGCCAAATTAAGGCTAGCACGGACTGGACCAAATCTGGTTCAGATTTTGTCCGGACCTGATCAAATCTGAACAAATCATAGATGTCTGTGTTGAGTCCAAATCAAGGCCAGACCGGACTAAATCTGAACCAATTATAGATGTCTATGTTTTGGGTTTGTGGATGTTGACATGAAGGCCGCCCCAGCCCAGGTCAAATCTAAGCCAATTATAGACGGACCAAAAATCAACGTCCGTGGATAATGCCTGATGGTATATGCTTAGTAGGCTGCTCTGCTCAGTGTGTGACCATTGGGACCATTGCCTGAGATGGCTTTAGAGTTTGAATGGGCTGCGGAGACACATCATTGCAAAACAATTTTGAAAACTTGCATGTGATGAACATGATAAAGCAGTGGTAAACTTTCCTGTGTCTCCCTCAGTGGATCAGAAGGCTTAATGGCCCGTGTAGGGGATGTGGTAAGGTGGCCTGATTGCTGTGCGAAGTGGGGAGTCTGTCTGAATCTGCGTAGTGCTAACACCAGTAACATGATCCTCAGATGATGCTGTTGAGAGATAAGTGGAGCCAGTTCTTTCTGAAGCCACACCACTGACATAACCATGGCTAATGTACCTAGTAGTAACAACCGTAACAATAGCTGCTGTTGTTTTGACACTATTGCCACAGTTTTGATGACAAGATATAAAGAACATATTTGATCTAATAATTAAGTCCCTTTCATAACAGGTTCAATTTATGATTACATTGAAATCAATGAAATTCCAGAGCTAATTTATTAGAGAGATATATTAGCGTATACATTTAACCTGTCACTTTTTCCTTTTAAGTGTGAGGAACCTGCAGCTCATTCTTAGGCGATAATAGTAGTCTCACAACCTAGGAACGTCTCAGTCACTCATCTTCCTTCAACAACACCCCATTCTTTTAATATCGCATCTGTTATTGTCATCACCTTAGTGATGGCAGTTTTACTTGATCAAATCACTGTGTGTGGTTAGTGTGAGAATGTTATTCCACATCATTTAACATGGGGAGAGGCTTTCCATGGCATTCCTCTGTCTATTCAGTGGGTGTGTGACCGGGCAGGCAGCAGGACAGGTGTCCTATCAACCACATTCCTCCTCACGAAAAGGAGTGTGCTTGGAAACATTATAGGGCATAGCCATCAGCCAGACAAGAGCACTCACAAAAGCTATTGAAGTTCACAGAGCTAAATGGCCAGAAGCAAGAGATTTGTAAAGTGTGAATCATACACAGAGCATTCCGCTGCAACCACAACAGTGGATGGTGTGTGTTTCCTAAAGTTCAGGCCTGGGTATAACCTTGTTCTGCAATAACCAGGTGAAAGGTGAAGAGTGTGAGCTGAGTATGGTACATACATGTTCATATCCAGGCCTGGCATCTTCTCTGTGCCAGCCAGCAAGACTTGTCTTTAAAGCGCATAATCAGAATAGAGCAACCCTGCCATAATTGTGGTTTAGCGACACACGCATGAAACCCAAGACTCACCCAAGGGTGTGTTAGAGTAATCTTACTATGCTTA
This sequence comes from Salvelinus namaycush, assembly GCF_016432855.1. Lineage (NCBI taxonomy): Eukaryota > Metazoa > Chordata > Actinopteri > Salmoniformes > Salmonidae > Salvelinus > Salvelinus namaycush. The sequence continues at coordinate 25,739,389 of NC_052307.1, read as the reverse complement.
CCTATACTAAACTGTAGATGATTTCACCGACCTGTTTTAGCAGGTCTCACACACACATTCACAATTACGTAGTTTGAAGTGACGGTTAACAAAGAAGAATGCACAGCGAGATGAGGCTAATTGACTTTAATCTGCTTGTCTGTTGAACACTGCTGGCACCATGCGTGTTTGAGCAGTGAGCAACAGTCTGGAACCCAACACCTGGATACGAGAGCTGTTCTACACTCTCCTCTGTGTTTCTCCTACCTTTACCCGAAGGGGCTGCTCTCTCAAAGACATGACAAGTGCCTGGGGGCTTTTTCATGTAGAGTATGACAGTTTGAACTCTCCATAGAGATCATTCTCCACTTGGAAACTGAATGCAGCCTTCAAGTCTGTCTGTGCAATTGATTTCAACAACCCAAATCAAAGTCATTATTGCTTCATTCACCTTTGATACTCTAGATTTCACAACTGAAACTCTGGATGATACTGCATATAAAGTGCTGTAAAGTAGACCATGGCAACATACGGTATACCATGATCAAATATTTATGGTATTTGGTAGACAGGTATAGCACAGCGGAAGTGAGAGTATTTGACTGGACCTACCAGTTTCTAGTTCTTCTGAACTGTGGTTACCTGATGAGTGGAGACATGTGAGCCAGATGGAATACCTCCTTACTAGAATTTATCCTCATTGTGTGGGTGTGTTTTATTGTGCTGCCATTGCTGCTTGGTAGCCAAAGCAACGAGTTGTCACCAGAATATAATCCACCACTGGGCTCAGTTTAAAAATACAAAAAATGATGCATTTGAAATGTGTACCTATACTATTAATTATATTGTGTTGTTTCATCGCTTAATTTTTTAAGCTCCATTTAACACCTGGTGCAAATGTATTATCATAGTGATCTGTTTGGTAACAACTGGAGAATTTCAGGTCAATAGCTCTCTTCCAATAGTAAGCAGCTATTACCCTTACACTGCCTGCCAATAAATAGCAAGCAGCTTTCCAGTGATAACAGTTGGTCCATAAATCATAAATTAGCGCTGTGCCTTGTTGATAATGGTTCCAGTTAAGTAGGAGACCTGCTGATCCTGGCCCATCCTGGCCCATGATCCTGGCCCACTAATTAAACAGCCCAGAGACTGAGAACGTTAGGGTGTCTGTCTGTCCCCAGGGATTACAGCAGGAACAACAACTGGCGCCCCGGCTGTTTCTCATGTCCACAGCAATTAAGGGCTGTTAATGATGGTGAGCCTGGTAACCACGCTAATTGTCTGAATGTGCTAATGACTGGGTGGGTTTGTGCTGATTGTCCCAGACCCTTGTGGAATGTACAGACAGACGGCTGTAGATGGCTGAAATGGGCCAGTGTAGGGAGGGAGAGATGTCCCAGATCCTGACTGGGTTCACTGTTTGCTCTGTTTCTGTATGGATAGCTGTGGAACCAGCCTTGGGGCCTAACGATAGATGATCCCTTCAATTCTAACACTATGGTATATGGAACTAGACGGATCATATTTACAGGAAGATTTAAGACCAGTGAGAGCATGTCCAGTCACAGTGCATTCTCCACCAATGATCAGTTCTTATTCCAGATTCTTTGCCTATGACGATAAGATTAAGCCTGCGGCCATGTGGTGCACCAAGGTTCAGTTATTGATCTGACCAAGTATGTTTTGTCTCAAACTCTGACCTACATACACAGTAATGCTGCATAGTTACATAACAGGGGCTTGTGAAGACAGAATTGGGAAACATCAGCTTTTTGTTGTAGGATCTGTCAGCATTTTCTTCTTGGTCAAACATGTTTTGTCAGAAGTTCACAGATTTCAACAGAGACTCAAACCAGATAACGTCTTCATTTCTCAATACATATTTGCGAGACTGAGCATGCTTTCGTTTCTATATTTACTTTGATGTTCTGCAATAAGGCTGCTGTCAGATTTGTGAAGTTGAATTAATTGAGCCTACACTAAATATTCTTAATAATGACACTATTTCCCTTTCTGTTTCTCCATTTTCTGCCACAGTGCTTCCTCTTATTTTATGGTGTGTTGTGATTAGTTGTATGGTCGTGGAAGCACTTAACTAGGTATTAATAAGAGCATTGCTGTGTAGTTGAGGTGCCTCTCTACTAAAGCAGCAGCAGTGTGTGTGTGAGAGCGAGAAAGAGAAACTATGCTGCGCTGTGGTGGTGTCTGTGTGTCTGCCGGTTGGGCCGGAGTTTCCACCTCCTCCTCCTCGTCTCCTCACCACAGCATGAATTACCGAAGAGCAGGAGAGCTGTCAGTGTCTCAACACAAGCACATGTGCAAATGAAAAACACTACAGTCCACACTATGCATGAGAAGGGCAGAGTTATGGGGTCCAACTGTATACTGTACCCAGCTGACGCATAGACTTTACTGTGAAACAGACACATCCTAGCAGCATCCTGTGCTATGATCCCAATTAAACTACGAGGGAAGAAAGTCCATGGTTAAAAATTAGAGTTACACTATATATACAAAAGTATGTGGACACCACTTCAAATTAGTATATTTGGCTATTTCAGCCACACCCGTTGCTGACGGGTGTATAAAATTGAGCACACTACAATGTAATCTCCATAGACAAACATTGGCAGTAGAATGGCTTTAGTGAAGAGCTCGTTGACTTTCAACGTGGCACCAACAAGTCAGTTCATCAAATTTCTGCCCTGCTAGAGCTGCCCCGGTCAACTGTAAGTGCTGTTATTGTGAAGTGAAACGTCAAGGAGCAACAACGGCTCAGCCACGAAGTGGTAGGCCACACAAGCTCACAGAACAAGACCGCCAAGTGCTGAAGTGCGTAGCGCTTAAACATCGTCTGTCCTCAGTTGCAACACTCACTACCGAGTTCCAAACTGTCTCTGGAAGCAACGTCAGCACAATAACTGTTCGTCGGGAGCTTCATGAAATGGGTTTCCATGGCCGAGCAAGCCTAAGATCACCATGTGCAATGCCAAGCGTCGGCTGGAGTGGCGCAAAGCTCGCCATCATTGGACTCAGGAGCAGTGGAAACATGTTCTCTGGATTGATGAATCACACTTCACCATCTGGCAGTCCGACAATCTGGGTTTGGCGGATGCCAGAAGAACGCTACCTGCCACAAAGCATAGTGCCAACTGTAAAGAGGAATAATGTTCTGGGGCTGTTTTTCATGGTTTGGTCTAGGCCCCTTAGTTCCAGTGAATGGAAATCTTAACGCTACAGCATACAATGACATTCTAGACAATTCTGTGCTTCCAACTTTGTGGCAACAGTTTGGAGAAGTAACTTTCCTGTTTCAGCATGACAATGCCCCGTGCACAAAGCAAGGTCCATATAGAAATGGTTTGTTGAGATCGGTGTGGAAGAACTTGACTGGCCTGCACAGAGCCCTGACTTCAACTCCATTGAACACCTTTGAGATGAATTGGAACGCCGACTGCGAGCCAGGCCTCATCGCCCAACATCAGTGTCCGACTTCACTGATGCTCTTGTGGCTGAATGGAAGCAAGTCCCCGCAGCAATGTTCCAACATCTAATGGAAAGCCTTCCCAGAAGAGTGGAGGATGTTATAGCAGCAAAGGGGGACCAACTCCATATTAATGCCCATGATTTTTGGAATGAGATGTTTGACTAGAAGGTGTCCACATACCTTTGGTCATGTGGTGTATGTGGATCTACTCAACAGAAATGTTTGAATGTTATTTTACTGTGGTATAATACAACTTTTTTGGGTGGGGGTTCTTTTTCTCATTTGGACTTAATTAAAACTGAGGGTTTGCAAGAACTTCAATGTTGCGGCAGGTAGCCTAGTGGTTAGAGCATTTGGCCAATAACCGAAAGGTTGCTAGATCAAATCCCTAAGCTGACAAGGTAAACATCTGTCGTTCTGCCTCTGAACAAGGCAGTTAACCCACTGTTTCTTGGCCGTCATTGTAAATAAGAATTTGTTCTTAACTGACTTGCCTAGTTAACTAAAGGTTAAATATTTAAAACAATTCTAGTCATGTGTCGTTGGTTTTCAGATTCCTCCCATTTCTTTTATATCAAGAGGATCTAATCAAGTAGAAGGAGATAAAAGGCAGACGTTGCAGGTGACCGCAGTTCTAACGTATTTACCTTATATAGTCACTGCAGCAAAAAAAGCATGACTGATTACAGAATCTCTCTCGCTCTCTCTCTCTTTACAGGGTTTGAGCAGGCAGTGGGTGGCGACCTCTGGTCACGTGATGGCGCTGACAGTAAACCTGATTGGTCCGACTCCATGGGGCTTTAGAATATACGGAGGAAGAGACTTCAAGAAGGCGATAACAGTTTCCAAGGTAATTGCTAATGACCTTACTGCTCAGTCACACCATATCCTCTGTAAAGGAAAACATGCAATGCCTACTCAACTTCCTCAGTCTCTGCTGTACTTCTCTGCTCCTCTCATTGTTTCTCAATTGGCTGCCTTCTACCTGTTTCCTTAACAACTGTATCCAGTCAGATTGGAGTAAAAGCTACATCAGGAGGAAACCAGTTATTACAGTTAGGGTTGAGTGGTGTGCCGTGAGTGTCGAACCAGTGTGTGTGTGCACATGTGTTTGTGCACATGTTGTTTTACAATTCTTGATTTTCTAAGCTTGTGAGGATACAACAGGAAGATCGAGCTGTAGAAGGCAAGACATTAGCAGAGTTCTACTCCGTAAACAGACTCAGGATATCCAGGGCAGACTGCTCCCTGCCACAGCCACTCTGAAACCCAGGGAGACTGCCCCCGCCACAGCCACTCTGAAACCCAGGGAGACTGCTCCCGCCACAGCCACAGACAAAAATAGCTGTTTTCTTGTGATGATGGGCATTCCTTCTCATTCACTCCCTCTACCATGTAGCCAACAACACCAGCATGCAGGGAACACTGGGAACTGTGTCTCAAATATCAAACAGTCTCATAGAAGAAACAGGGGTCCATTCTGTGCGGGAGACCTCATCAGTGAAAGTGGTTGTAAAACCCACTTGGAGAAGCAGCATGTTTCCCTCCTCCCTCCCCCTCTCTGGTTAAGCAGCTATGGCTTTGGACTGTCTGAAGTGGTTGCATCTTGGCACTGAAACAACATGGATGCCCCCGCTTTTCCCGTTCTGTTGGCCTGAAAAGAGAGCTTCCCCCTGTTTCTGCAGGGCATAGCCTCCTGTAAAAATCTGCACCCTTAGTGTATGTGAAGTGAGGCGTGCCCTGATCAGAAAAGGCACGCATCATTGTGGGTTGCCAGAGCAACGCTTAATTGCCACTTGAGTAGACCCACAGACATGACACCTCTGCCATCTTGCTTCGCAAAAGGGACAAACACCTTGTTGCCTGGCATTCTCTCCGCAATCTGCCATGTTTCTGTTGGAGATGTATGAAGGAGACCTCTTCATCTTCACTGATTGTGTGTCTTTTTAATTTTCCTCTTTCTGTTTTTAATTTTGGGCCAGCCTTGTTGATTCTGCTCTTAAAGGGTAGGTAGCATAAACATAACCACATGTAATATTTGGTTTTGCATTAGAATACATATCAAAAGTCCCAATGCAAAGTTATACCACACTATTCTATTTTTGAGTTAGTGCATAAAACTGATCAGTTTCAATAAAATGTTCAGCCAACTTACAAGCAAATACTTTGAATGTATTGTTACAAGTCAGCTTGCAAGGTTGCTAGCCAACTAGTCTGCTAATGTTAGCCCTACTGGCCTGCTAATGCTATGTTAGCAACTGGCTGACTCACGCAGTGCCATCAACACCTAGCTTACAGCTACATTAAATTAAACCAAAGTTTTGGAAATACATAACGCCATCTAACCAAATAATATTACCGGTATATGCAATTATCTTAGCCAGCCAGCTAAAGTTAGTTGGCTAGGCTAGCTAGCAGGATAAAATAACTAACTCGCCAACCACCACGGTCTGCATAGCTAAGTAATAAGCCAGAGAACAACTAGTCTAGCATAGGCAGAAAGCCACAGAACACACACCACAACAAAAAAGCCAACGACATAAAGTAGAGAGAGTGGAAACTTACCGATTGACGGCTGAGTTAGCTACCAAAGTCAAAGAAGAGACAAGGAGAGGCCTTCAGAGGGAGAGTCAGCTAGCTAATCCAATAGCGATATAGTGAGGTACATCCACATTGAATTTACCCGGTTTATGTCCATCACTGCTGACACTTACGATCTACCGGTAGGTCGGTAGAAAATAGAGGTTGCAGGTTTTGCGTTCACGCTTCGCACAGCATCTGGTTTGAGTCTCATTTCGAATCCTGCCTTCCACTGGCCTAGTGGTTAGAGCGTTGGGCCAGTAACCGAAAGGTTGCTGGATTGAATCCCTGAGCTGACAAGGTAGAAATCTGTTGTTCTGCCCCTGAGCAAGGCAGTTTAACCACTGTTCCCCGGGCGCCGAAGACATGGATGTTGATTAAGGCAGTCCCCCGCACCTCTCTGATTCAGAGGAAGACGCATCATAAATGTGGAAGACATTTCAGTTGAAGGCAATCAATTGTACAACTGACTAGGTATCCCCCTTTCCCTTAAACTAAGCTATCGAAGTCCTCCAGGGAGAAATGAGCATCGCATACAGTAGACATGCACATGGTTCCCATTCTCCAATCTGCTTGCTTCAACTGGACAAACCATTCCAACTTCAAAGCTTGCTTCTCGTTTTTGGGCCACAAAGGATTGGGCCCGAAATTAGTCATGACCCTGTCCTTGTGGGTATTACTGCACTATCTACAAATGACGGAAAATGACTACAACACTGACTCGCTCATTCGATTACCACTACCAAACGCACAGGAGAAAAAGAGTTGCCGTTTTTCACATAAATTTATATGGTTTCTTTATCGTGGATGTACATAGTAGTTCACCAGTGCAAACACTTGGTTTGAAATGCATTTACATGCTAGCATGGCTAGTACCTAACATTAGCCAGCTGGAACTAGCTAGGTAGCACCGGTTCTCCATATGACGTTGAGAAATAGTGCATTGTGGGTAGTTTCAATATCCAGAAAATAAGTGAATAAATATGCAAAAATGCTAAAACATAACTGTTTGTAGTTATAGGTAACCAGATCGTGACTACAACTAAGTTGCTAAGTCTTTGACCACACTGTGTCAAATATAATGTTATTGGTCTCATACACGTGTTTAGTAGATGTTATTGTGGGTGTAGTGAAATGCTTGTTTTTTCAGCTCCGACAGTGCAGTAATATCTATCAATTTCACAACATATACCCAATACACACAAATCTAAGTAAAGGAATGGATTAAGAATATATAAATATATGGATGAGCAATGAGCGGCATAGACTAAGATACAGTAGAATATAATACAGTATATACATTTGAGATGAGTAATGCAAAATATGTCAACATTATTAAAGTAACTAGTGTTTCATTTATTAAAGTGGCCAGTGAGTTCAAGTATATGTATATAGGCAGCAGCCTCTAATGTGCTAGTGATGGATATTTAACAGTCTGATGGCCTTGAGATAGAAGCTGTTTTTCAGTCTCTCGTTCACAGTTTTGATGCACCTGTACTGACCTCGCCTTCTGGATGATAGTGGGGTGAACAGGCAGTGGCTTGGGTGGTTGTTGTCCTTGATGATCTTTTTGGCCTTCCTGTGACATTGGGTGCTGTAGGTGTCCTGGAGAGCAGGTAGTTTGCCCCCAGTGATGTGTTGGGCAGACCGCACCACCCTCTAGAGAGCCCTGCGGTTGCGGGCAGTGCAGTTGCCATACCAGGTGGTGATACAGCCTGACAGGATGCTCTCAATTGTGTATCTGTAAAAGTTTGTGAGGGTTTTAGGTGCCAAGCCAAATTTCTTCAGCCTCCTGAGGTTGAAGAGGCGCTGTTGCGCCTTCACCACACTTTCTGTGTGGGTGGACCATTTCAGTTTATCAGTGATGTGTACGCCAAGGAACTTGAAGCTTTACACCTTTTCCACTGCGGTACCGTTGATATGGATAGCGGGTGCTCCCTCTACTGTTTCCTGAAGTCCACGATCAGCCCCTTTGTTTTGTTGATGTTGAGTGAGAGGTTATTTTCCTGGCACCATCCTTAACTCCTCTCTGTAGGATGTCTCGTCATTGTTGGTAATCAAGCCTACTACTGTTGTGTCATCTGCAAACTTGATTGAGTTGGAGGCGTGCGTGGCCACGCAGTCATGGGTGCAGGAGGGTGCAGGAGTGCAGGAGGGTGCTGAGCACTCACCCTTGTGGGGCCCCAGTGTTGCTGATCAGCAAAGTGGAGGTGTTGTCTCCTACCTTCACCACCTTCACCACTGGGTGGCCAGTCAGGAAGTCCAGGACCCAGTTGCACAGTGCGGGGTTCAGACCCAGGGCCTCGAGCTTAATGATGAGCTTGGAGGGTACTATGGTGTCGAAGGCTGAGCTATAGTCAATGAACAGCATTCGCACATAGGTATTCCTCTTGTCCAGATGGGATGGGGCAGTGTGCAGTGCGATGGCGATTGCATCGTCTGTGGATCTATTGGGGCGGTAGGCAAATTGAAGTGGGTCTAGGGTGACAGGTACGTTAGAGGTGATATGATCGTTGACTAGTCTCTCAAAGCACTTCATGATGATAGAAGTGAGTGCTATGGGGCGATAGTAATTCAGTTCAGTTACCTTTGCTTTCTTGGGTACAGGAACAATGGTGGCGATCTTGAAGCATGTGGGGACAGCAGACTGGGATAGGGAGAGATTTAATATGTCCGTAAACATACCAGCCAGCTGGTCTGCGCATGCTCTGAGGACGCAGATAGGGAATGCCGTCTGGGCTGGCAGCCCTGCGAGGGTATACACGCTTAAATGTCTTATTCACGTTGGCCATGGAGAAGGAGAGCTCACAGTCCTTGGTAGCGGGCCGCGTTGGTGGCACTGTGTTATCCTCAAAGCGGGCGAAGGTGTTTAGCTTGTCAGGAAGCATGACGTCGGTGTCCGCGATGTGGCTAGTTTTCCTTTTGTAGTCTGTGATTGTCTGTAGACCCTGCCACATACAGTACATCTCGTGTCTGAGACGTTGAATTATGTTGTTACATTGATGAGTAGAAACTCATGCTTCCTACCCTTTGCTTCCTACCCTTTCCTACCCTTCACAAGTGCTCAATTATCCTGATTTCAACTGCTAATTTGGGCTTTTGTGTTTGTATGGTTGAGTGTTTGTGTGTGCCTGAGAGAGACTGAGTGAGTGTTGCTGGTGTGTTTTTGTTCCATTAGGCTGGAATTCCCCCTAATGCAGGCAGTAGACTATTGGCATGTGGTGAGGTTGGAGGCAAAGGTCAGGCCAGAGTAGTCAACCACACAGTCTCACTGATGACTTTTCCCTCAAGGTGTCATGAATCCTCACACTGTTGAGGTGTGCCATGTGCGTGAAGAGCTGTGGTGTCTGTTAATGTTTATTGCAACCAAAATGTAATGTAATCACCAGCTAGTGCCCTGTAAGAACTGATTGACACCTGGCAGGCAAACTGAGGAAAACAACCCATCTCTTCATCACAGCCACAGTCTCATGTTATTACAATCACGTCTTCACTGTTTTGTCATAATGATTGTTCATCATTGTATCTGTCAGCCCTTGACAAAAATTCCAACACTCGATATGCAGCATTTCGTTCAGGCTTGCTGGTTATTTACGCTGCTGATAGCATCATGTCTGCACCAAGTCCACAGGCCGTAGAGAGAGTCTGACTGCATCTCTTACCTCTGGCCCACAGGTCAATGGGGGCAGCAAGGCCGAGTTGGCCGCCCTGCAGCCTGGTGATGTCATCCTGGAGATCAATGGAGAGAACACAGTGGACATGCTCAATGTGGAGGCCCAGAACAAGATCAAAAACTCCAAAACTCAGCTGCAGCTGCTGGTGGAGAGGTAGGGTTCACTACAGTGCACAGTTCAAATCAAATTGTATTGGTCACATACACATGGTTAGCAGATGTTATTGCGAGTGTAGCGAAATGCTTGTGCTTCTAGTTTCGATCCTAATGTACTGTATCTAAACTCAGCAAAAAAAGAAACGTCCTCTCTATCAACTGCGTTTATTTTCTGCAAACTTAACATGAGTAAATACTTGTATGAACATAACAAGATTCAACAACTGAGACACAAACTGAACAAGTTCCACAGACATGTGACTCACAGAAATTGAATAATGTGTCCCTGAACAAGGGGGGGACAAAATCAAAAGTAACAGTCCGTATCTGGTGTGGCCACCAGCTGCATTAAGTACTGCAGTGCATCTCCTCCTCATGAACTGCACCAGATTTGCCAGTTCTTGCTGTGAGATGTTACCCCACTCTTCCACCAAGGCACCTGCAAGTTCCCGGACATTTCTGGGGGGAATGGCCCTAGCCCTCACCCTCCGATCCAACAGGTCCCAGATGTGCTCAAAGGGATTGAGATCCGGGCTCTTCGCTGGCCATGGCAGAACACTGACATTCCTGTCTTGCAGGAAATCACGCACAAAACGAGCAGTATGGCTGGTGGCATTGTCATGCTGGAGGGTCATGTCAGGATGAGCCTGCAGGAAGGGAGGAGGATGTCTTCCCTGTAAAGCACAGCGTTGAGATTGCCTGCAATGACAACAAGCTCAGTCCGATGATGCTGTGACACACCGCCCCAGACCATGACGGACCCTCCACCTTCAAATCGGTCCCGAGTACAGGCCTCGATGTAACACTAATTTCTTCAAACGTAAACGTGAATCCGACCATCACCCCTGGTGAGACAAAACCGTGACTCATCAGTGAAGAGCACTTTTTGCCAGTCCTGTCTGGTCCAGCGACGGTGGGTTTGTGCCCATAGGCGACGTTGTTGCCAGTGATGTCTGGTGAGGACCTGCCTTACAATAGAATTATAAGTCCTCAGTCCAGCCTCTCTCAGCCTATTGCTGACAGTCTGAGCACTGATGGAGGGATTGTGCGTTCCTGGAGTAACTCAGGCAGTTGTTGTTGCCATCCTGTACCTGTCCCGCAGGTGTGATGTTCGGATGTACCGATCCTGTGCAGGTGTTGTTACAAGTGGTCTGCCACTGCGAGGATGATCAGCTGTCCGTCCTGTCTCCCTGTAGCACTGTCTTAGGCGTCTCACAGTATGGACATTGCAATTTATTGCTCTGGCCACATCTGCAGTCCTCATGCCTCCTTGCAGCATGCCTAAGGCACTTCACGCAGATGAGCAGGGACCCTGGGCATCTTTCTTTTGGTGTTTTTCAGAGTCAGTAGAAAGGCCTCTTTAGTGTCCTAAGTTTTCATAAATGTGATCTTATTTGCCTACTGTCTGTAAGCTGTTAGTGTCTTAACGACCGTTCCACAGGTTCATGTTCATTAATTGTTTATGGTTCATTGAACATGCATGGGAAACTGTGTTTAAACCCTTTACAATGAAGATCTGTGAAGTTATTTGGATTTTTACAAATAATCTTTGAAAGACAGGGTCCTGAAGAAGGGACGTTTTCTTTTTTTGCTGAGTTTATAAGCAAGTGCAAGCAAATGAGCTGCGACGAGGTAGGCCTATTCGTTCAGCACTTTCTAAATGGACACACACTTTACTCTTCTTTAAGTCACCATACAGAGAGAGATGCGGTTAGTCTACCATTTTAAGTATTCAACGCACAGACAGCACATTGCCCAAACCAAACAACCCTTGCAATATCAACTGGAATTGCAGGGGTCTATTACTGAACCTTTTGTAGAAAAAATATATTTGAATGGGAAGAGACTGTCACTGGCAAACATGGTTACAGACCAAAAACATTATATAGAATCCCCTCCTTGTGGAGAAAAGCATATGAGCTAATTATAATGCACAAAGTAAACAAAATAATGGAATGCATCATTCCAACATTGCCTAAAATTATTAATAAGATGCTCATTATATAGATCAATATAACAATGGAGATGTACATACTATGGCATAAGGGAATGATAGCGGATGAGAGGCAAGCCGTAATTTTGTTTAAGACATCAATGAGTGAGCTAAGTGGGACGTTGTAACGGTGTTCCTCCTCCTCTTCTTCCGAAGAGGAGGAGCATGGATTGAACCAAGGCGCAGCGTTGTGAAATGACATGATTTATTAAGACACGACAAAACAACGAAGACAAAAAACGAACTATACTTGAATTAACTAACAAAATAACAAAACGAATGTAGACAGACCTGGACGACGAACTTACATGAAACACGAAGAACGCAATAACAGGAAAAACTGACTACACAAAAACCGAACGAACAAACATACCGAGAACAGTCCCGTGTGGCGTAACATACAGACACTGACACAGGAGACATCCACCCACAACGAACACTGTGAAACAACCTACCTAAATATGACTCTCAATTAGAGGAAACGCCAAACACCTGCCTCTAATTGAGAGCCATACCAGGCAACCCTTAAACCAACATAGAAACAGAAAACATAGAATGCCCACCCAAACTCACGTCCTGACCAACTAACACATACAACAAACTAACAGAAATAGGTCAGGAACGTGACAGACGTAGTCGATAGGCCTATGTCGATTTGTTCAGCACTTTTGAAATGTACAGCAACAGAATTCAGAACATGGGCTGTTCTTACACTATTCTCCCTGTACACCAAGTCAGAACAATAGGATAATAACAGGGGCATATAAACAGGCAATGAAAGCTCTTATCCGATGATGACATTTCTCTAAAACAAGCTATAGGCTACATGTGCACCACCAAGTATGAACAGTAGGCTATGTTCTAAGGGGAGAGGGACCAAATTCTTAGGGTGAGACATGGGCTACTAACAGGTTACTACACAACATACTTAGTATTACTTTCTTGGCTACAGTATACATATCCTGGTATATTACATCATTTATGTAGCAGCAGAAAGACCATTGTTGTGCTGTGCTCACTTGAACAGGAAAGTGGCGCGTTGGTCCTTCTTGTGGGTAAACTTTGTCATCAAAGTGTGGCATTCTGTCACGTTGGTATGAAGAGATTCGGGAGACAGACGCAGGAATGCGTAATAGGGTTTTCTATTTCACCCAAATTACGGCTTGCCGTCTAAAGGCACGGGGCGAAGACCAAACAAACACTATACAAAAACACAGGGTTAAAACCCAAACAAAAGAGTGGGGAGTTCCTCGAATAAATAACACGCGCACAATGATTTAACAGACGGGACGAGACCCGTAATCATCTGCGCAATCCACAATGGCATGAAAGCCAAAACACACAGCACAGGTGCTCACACGCAACAACAGACATTGTAACAATAATCAACAGCCCAATGGAAACCAAAGGACACACTTATACAAGTACTAATCAGTGGGAATATGGGACAGGTGTGCGTAATGAAAGTTCCGGAGGGATCCGTGACATATTCTCTGGATTTAGGGTGCTTTCAAGACAACTGGGAACTCTGGGGGGAAAAGTACGAGGTCGAATCATGACGTCAGTGATCTTCAGGTTGGAAAGTCGTAGCTCTAGAAAGAGGCCAGAGTTCCCGACTTGAATTCACTAGTTGGATGACTATTCAAAACATATTTTCCCAGTTGGAAATGTTTTCTTCTGTTCCCAGCTGTCTTGAATGCACTATCCACCGAATAGCAGGCAGGGGAAGAAAAAACAGTGATTGCTTTGCAATTCTTGCAGTTAGCCATTGATTCCTTCCAAACCACTCATTGTTGAACTTGTGATTTCCGACTTGTTGGAAAGGATTGTCAGTAGATTGCTGACATGATTCATGATGATGACTGCTTGTCTAGCTAGCTAGCTTGCTAGCTAAGATTTAGAAAGTATGATGTTGACATGATCAGTCCAATCAAAGCTACGGTAGATACTTGGATGTTGATTAAGGCAGCCCACGCACCTCTCTGATTCAGAGGGGTTGTGTTAAATGCGGAAGACACATTTCAGTTTAATGCATTCATGAAGTTATCCAACAATATGTGCTCTGTCATGTCTATTTCAAGTCTTCTCACTCATTGATTGAGACAGGTCCCAGTTGTACAACTGACTAGGTATCCCCATTTTCCTTTCCCTTATAACGTAATTTTATCTGTGGGTGGCCAATGACCTAGAGCCTTCTTGGACGGACACTTCTAATGTAAATCTATGGCCGCACCCAAGGGACCTAGAACTGCCAAGCTCTCCCTGTAGAATCTGCGGTGATGTAGTGTCCACATGAGTGACCGAACACTGAGCAAATCATGGCGCAACTAGAGAAGATTACCAACGCCTACGCTCGGCTTTCGCTGGCTGCCCCTCCACCACAAAAAGCACAAGCTAGGCTGAAACACCTGCATTTTGTAGCTGCCTTACTCAAGAGAGTATGCGGCTTTATTTACTCAAGGATATTTTTTACATTGTTTGCAAACTGATATGTAACAAGAATTAATGTCAAAATAAAATGCAAAACAGGCCTTTTTTTTAGCTAAACATTTGGGGCTCTGCCTCACCTGCCCTGAATGACGGGTCGCCACTGAGATGGGGTCACCACACCGTGGCATACAGACCACATCTGTGCTCTTACATCTGCTGATTGCTTGTATTTGTACCAGTTCCACAGTTGCCACATCCTCCCTCCCACTTTCCACGATTATAGTGTTTGTTATTAACGTCTTAAGATGTCCCATCTCTCTCGCCCTACAAAGGGCCTGTGGCTTCATTCTGGGGGAGTACCAGAATGTGTCAGAATTATCTTGCCAAGATGAACTGTTTGTTCCATTTCCCATGTTAATAAACATTGTTTAAAAGTTAGCTGAGAACTTTTTAGGGTGGCAGAGAATTGGCTCCACATTGGACCCTTTCCTGTGAAGTGAGGCTATTGGTTGGCGAGTCCTTGCTCTGTCTCTGTCTTTCTGTCTCTGCCTCTCTCTTAGTGAATTCTCACACTCATTTCTTCATACACACACACACGCACGCTTCCTCTTTGCATGCCCCAGGTCCATGTGAGTGGATTTTTCCCTGCTGACCTCATGTCTCCTTCCGAGCCAGAAACAACTCTGTGACTCCCTGGCTTCCCAGGACAATGGCACTCTGTAGCTCCACCAGCCACTCTGCTCCATCTGCCCCTAGACCCACTGTTCTACTGGCAGAGGCAAACAGGATAGGCAAGGTAGTGAAGGGTGGTTTCCACTATCAAGGCCCTACTGTCTTTAGATGGCAGGCAGTACCATGTCTCTCTTATCAATCCTAGTCCAGCACCCCTCTAGCCACCTCCAATCAACTACAGTATTTCCCCCCTTGTTGGTCCATCTGCAGCATTATGCAATGTGTTGTTCTTAACAGTAAATTAACTCCCATGAAGAATCATGAAAACTACACACATATTATGCAGTGTAATGTCTGATGATCTGAAGTATAGTGTAAGAGAGGAACCTGGTAAATGGGTTTACAGCCCTGCAGATCACAGCGGCTGGATTACAGCTGGGTTTGCCCATGGGCAGAGGTTGGCATCAGCTCACCCTTAGAATAGGAGTGTTGGTTAAGGCGTGCCTGTCTTAAACCTGTCTTAAACTGAGGAACTGCACCAAATACCCATATGTACAATAACCTGACTTGTGCACTCTTTGAGGTACTTTTTGATTTCAGATTGATATCTGCAACTGAGTGGAGATTTTACTGTGACACTAAAAAGAAAAACATCAGCAGTATCTTGTCATTCATACTGTCATTTATCCTCCATTGTCCTCAGCTGCCTCTTAATGAATCCATTGTTCACTGACCATGTGGGCATGATGTCATGTCCCTCTGATCTTATTGGTCCTTGTAATGTAATGTTACTGAGCAACTGCAGATGGGCATCGGAATATTGCCCAATGGCACTTATATAGGCTACTATATAGGCAGCCCTATTCAGTCGTGTTTCATGTTTCTAATCTTTGGCACCACATTCAAAGTCTCAGGTCTGTGCATAGTGTACAAGTGAGAAGTGACGTGCCTTGGTCAATATGAACAGTGTGTGAATGGAATTCAAGATAGCTATAAGACAAGACAGTAGTATGTTTATCCTAATAGTTCACTGTATTGTCACTGTTCCCTTCTATTAATCTGCTCTGTTTTGTTTTCATCATTAATCTGAGGGCAGACAGAATAGATTGCATAGATTCCTATCTGTCTGAACAATGCTTGGCAGGCAAACTCCCAGGTCCCATATATGACAAAGATCAACATGCTGTTCCTTTGCTGATCGGAGATGTTACGCCCCTGTTCCATGCAGAGATCAGACAGCTCTCTAGAGGAGAGACAAGCATCTTCACCTCTCCATGGTTTATGACAACAGCCACTCCTCTCTGCCCGTGCTCATCCATCTACTGCTGTACATGAGGCCTGTGACAGAAGGCAAAGGTTAGATTACAGGTCACATTATATAAGGCCTAGTAGTTAACCTTGTATGCCTCTCATTGTCTGAAGGACATAAGTTAACTTTATCCTCATCTCTCTCAACCAGAGGAGCTGAACTGGATACACATAGCGGAAATGTTACTTTCATTTGTGAATTCCAAGTGAAAACACAGTCATTTCCTTACAGGGAACTTATTTTGAAGCCCAATTAACCATCCGTTATGTTCTGTTTTATCCATTAAGTTTCACATCTTCTCACTGCTGTGAGGAGCCTGTTTTCCTCTTCCAGCCGTTCTCCTGGTTGGATGTGCCCCTGCAGCACATGTGGAGTATTCAGATACTGTGCAGCAGGGCCAAGGTCTGGGCTGTTAGAGGTGTGTTTCTGGGCGATTTACCACAGGCATCCAGGGCCTTCCTGTGCGCCTCATTACCCTGGACTGAGGCTCAGCTGAGAGGAGAGGCAGGCAGCCCTACAGTGAGGGGGGATACTACTGTAGTTGTTTACATTGGGTCATACAGTCCAAAATGTTCCACTCAGAACTGGGTATAAGTTTTATTAAAGTGAGCACAGTGAAAGAGCTTTGAACGATGAGGCTCTGCTAGGAGAATCATGGTAAAGAGCTTGAGAATTGTTTTGAAGGTTCTCTTGAGATACCAGTGGTTGTACTGACAGTACTTTGGCGTAGGGGAACCAAAATAAGGGTAAAAATATGAGGTGTCTGATTCGAAGATTCTTTAGACTTTTGCTAGTGTGCACTTACACATCAGTACTTTCTCACTCTCAGGTTTTCAGTCTCACTCTTATCTCTAGTGACTTGATATACTGTATACACACACATACATACACACCACACACACATGTCCTCCGGCACTCACATATCTGAATTGAAAAGTGTATGTGCATATTATGTCACGAGATCTAACAATGAGACTGAAAACCTGAGAGTGAGAAAGCACCGATGTGTAAGTGCACACTAGCAAAAGTCTAAAGAATCTTCGAATCAGACACCTCATTTTGGTTCCCTTACGCCAAAGTACTGTCAGTACAACCACTGGTATGTCGTTTTGATTAAAAAATAACCTTCAAAACGATTCTTAAGCTCTTTAAAATGATTCTCCTAGCAGAGCCTCATCTTTCCAACTCTTTGACTGTGTATAGTGATATAGCTATAGCCAAATCAAATCAGACCATTCTACTCAACATGTTAATGAATAATATGAGACATTACAGAAAATGACGTTATCAGAGCTTCCAAGCTATCATTGTAGGGAATACTTTGGCATGGTTCAAGTCATCTAAGAGACCTGATTAGAATCACTGGTGTAAGTTACTGTAGTTGACCTTGGTCCATGTCTTTTGAAGTACAGCTTGATCTAATGTGGGGTTTTGGCTTGTATCCTTTAATGCAGTAATGTTTGCAAGCTTTCTTACTCATGCTGTTAACAACAAATTTTAAGCAATCATGGTTTTGAGTATTTGTTTAGGGCGTGACATAGGTGAATTATGTGGTACTGAAGACAGTGTTTCTCTACTGGGCCAGTCTTGCCCTCTCCTGGGAAGTTGCGACCATTCTCCTGCTTGATTAAATGTTAGGTATACGTTTGTCCATGTGTGTGGTCCATTAAACTCCAGTGTGTCTCTTTCTACAGGCCTGAGCCCCCCAGCCCTGAACAGACCAACGGAACCACCACAGAACAGCTCACTGGACGCTTCCAGGTCAGCCGCTCATGCTCTCTATCTATCTCTTTAAGCAGGAGCTTCCATCTTTGGTCTGTAAATTCCCTTTAGGACAGCTTTCATGCTGAAAAGCTTCACTATAATGTAATTTAAACACTTAATTTGTGAATCAGCACTTTGTTGATGGGCATATGATGGATGTAAGGCCTATTAAAAGTCCTTAGGCCTTCATTGAGTGACCTTTGGAGACATTCTTTGCTATGGTTTTTATCCCAGTATCCTCTAGTATCTTGTTACATCAGCATCATATCTCTACATGATTATTCCTGTCCTAATGTTTTGTTTCATGGCTGATGCCTGAGAGCCATACAGACGTTGGGTCTGCTTCATATCCACAGATTGCATGGTGTCTGCTTATCAATGATTTATTAGAGGTCTAGATGAGCTGGAATGAGACATCCTAGTGTAACTGTAGAGATATTCCATAACTCTAGGGTAACTCCGTGGCCCTGTGACAGTGGAAACATGGGAGAGGAACCAGAGGATGCTGTAAATCAGCTGATGTTCCTGTGTTTTATAGGGCGACAGAACTACTGCTGGGTCTCCGTGGTAACACTGGCAGAATACAAGCTCATGCCGGGCCCAAGGCTTAGGAAAGAATACTGACTGTCATCATTCTAACATGGGGATATTACATATCTGATTTCCACAAACCTGTATTTCCTTACCTCAGGATGTGCAGCTCTAACATGACTGTACATTATACCTTGATGTGTATTGCCCTCTTTTTTAAGAGTTTTATGAAGCATATACAGTACCAGTCAAAAGTTTGGACACACCTACTCATTCAAGGGTCTTTCTTTATTTTTACTATTTCTACATTGTAGAATATTAGTGAAGACATCCAACCTATGAAAAGACCGATATGGAATCATGTAGTAACCAAAAAAGTGTTAAACAAATCAAAATCTATTTTATTTTTGAGATTCTTCAAAGTAACCACCCTTTGCCTTGATAGCTTTGCACACTCTTGGCATTGTCTCAACCAGCTTCAACAGGAATGCTTTTCCTGAAGGAGTTCCCACATATGCTGAGCACTTGTTGGCTGCTTTTCCTTCACTCTGCGGTCCAACTCCCAAACCATCTCAATTGGGTTGAGGTTGGGTGATTGTGGAGGCCAGGTCATCTGATGCAGCACTCCAAAACTCTCCTTCTTGGTCAAATAGCCCTTACACAGTCTGGAGGTATTGTGTTTTCGCTGTAAAACATTTTAAAAATCGGAAATGATGGCTGGATTCACAAGATGTTTATCTTTCATTTGGTGTCTTGGACTTGTGATTTCATGAAAATTATATTATATGATATCCCTGTCGCGTTAGGCTAGGCTATGCTAGTCAGCTTTTTTGATGGGGGGATCCCGGATCCGGGTTTGTGACTCGTGAGAAGTTATCAACAACGTCTGAACACCCACTAAAAGTGCAAGGAGACACATGTTTTATTTACATCGTGAATCAATTTCTTAAACATGGTTGCAAGGCAAGTTATTTTAGGAATATGGATTAGCAGTTTGTCACAGTTTTGTGTGGATAAATACATTCAATGTTTTGATCATGCAGACTGTCTGTCATGCTCTGTTCTGTTGTAGGAGGCGGTGCTGGTGAGTCGAGATGAGAACCAGAACTACAGAGAGTACTCCATCTCCAGCCCAGCCTCCCTGTCACCTGGACTCTACTCCCCAGAGGCCCCGTCCAGTCCTGAGGGGAAGAGAGAGAGGCTCACACCCACCGGCACCAAGAGGTACGCTACAGCATCCACCAGCACCACAATATGACCTCCCTCTAAAGGACCTGGAGATGCATGTGTTGCTTGAGAATAGAAGAGTGAATACCTGAATGGATAGTCAGTGATAGTAGGTTACCACAGTTTTCCGGGTGCTTTTAAATAAGTTGGGGTTGGAGATGGGGGTAGGGTAGACTACTAGAGCATCCACTTATTGTAAGTGCTCCTTTGAGTCCTACACAGGACCAGAGTGAATGGGTACAAGAGTAACTGGCAGAAAATGGAGCCATGGGATAGTGTGGTAGTAACAAAGGATGTGCACAGCATATCACATTCCCCCCTGTTAATTCATAGCAACAAAGGGCCAGGCTGTGGAACATTCACCACTCTGCTCTGCTCTGTCTGTAGGCCTAGCTGCTATTCTCCTGAGTCACTTTGTAGGTCACAGTTCAAACCTTATTTTGCTCTGGGTCAATTGAATGCCTGACAAACTACCCAACGCCTTGACATCTTCCCCCTCTCTCCAAATGAAATCCTGCGACTAGTGAGGTCCGGCCGCCCGACCTTCCCGCTAGACTCCATCCCCTCCCCCCTTCTCCAGACCATCTCTGGAGACCTTCTCCCATTCCTCCCTCTGACTTCAAAATGGCCTGAGCCACTCCCCCACTCAAGAAACCAACACTTGACTCCACTGATGTCAAAAACTACAGACCGGTATCCCTTCTTTCCAAAACACTTGAGCGGGCTGTCTCTGACCAACTCTCTCACTATCTCTCCGAGACTTATCTTCTTGACCCTAATCAGTCAGTCTTCAAGATGTGTCACTCAACTAAGACTGCTCTTTTCTGTGTCATGGAGCCTCTCCGCAATGCCAAAGGTGACCCTACTCTGTTCTCATCCTCCTAGATCTATCCGCTGCCTTTGACATGGTGAACCATCAGATCCTCCTCTCCACCCTCTCAGGGCTGGGCATCTCAGGCTCTGCACACTCTTGGATTGCATCCTTCCTGGCAGGCCCGCTCCTACCAGGTGATGTGGAGAGGATCTGTGTCTGCACCAAGTACTCTCACTACTGGTGTCCCCCAGGATTCGGTTCTAGGCCCTCTCGTCTTCTCTCTATTACATAGTCACTCGGCACCATCATATCCTCACATGGTCTCTCCTATCATTGCTATGCGGATGACACTCAACTACTTTTCTCCTTCCTCCCTTCTGACCCAGGTGGCAACACGCATCTCTGTGTGCCTGGCAGATATCTGAACTTGTATGTCGGCCCACCACCTCATGCTCAACCTCAACAAGACAGAGCTGCTCTTCCTCCCAGGGAAGGCCTGCCTGCACCAAGACCTCTCCATCATGGTTGACACCTCCACGGTGTCCCCCTCCTAGAGTGCAAAGAACCTTGGTGTGACGCTGGACAACACCCTGTCCTTCTCTGCAAAAATCAAAGCATTGACTTGCTCCTGCAAGTTCATTCTCTACAACATCAGTAGAGTACGACCCTACCTCACACAGGAAGCGATGCAGGTCCTAATCTAGGCACTTGTCATCTCCCGTGGACTACTGCAACGAGCTGTTCGCTGGGCTCGCCGCTTGTGCCATCAAACCCCTGCAACTTATCCAGAACGCTGCAGCCCGCCTGGTGTTCAACCTTCCCAAGTTCTCCCATGTCACCCCGATCTTCCGCACACTCCACTGGCTTCCAGTCGAAGCTTGCATCCACTACAAGACCATAGTACTTGCCTATGGAGCAGCAAGAGGAACTGCCCCACCTCTGGTCTTTTGTCCCGCTCAGCCCAGTCCAAGCTCTTCTCGGTCCTGGCACCCCAAAGGTGGAACCAGTTTCCCCCTGAAGCTAGGATATCAGAGTCCCTGCCCATTTTCTGAAAACATCTGAAACCCTACCTCTTCAAAGAGTATTTTAAATAATCCCAAAGCACCCCCCCCCCCCCTAAAATACACGTAAAAAGCCTTTGTGAACAAACACTCGCACTTTACTTTTTTCCCCCTCACTCGCACTTTTATTGGGGAAAAATGTACTTCCTATCACTGTTCACTGATATGTGAACACACCAATGAACACATCAACTGTAAGTCACTCTGAGTAAGAGTGTCTGCTAAATGACTAACATTTCAATGTAAAAGAATTCTAGGGCTGTTCGACTATCCTTATCTGTTCCTGTTCTAGTAATCTTGAGACCTAGTAAATATGATCCCATGACACTAAACACTCACATTTTATAAATTAATATGAAGGGTAATGAGAAGTGTTGTACCATGTTTATGATATCCATTTTGAAGCACTTTTTATTACATTTTGGTCAAGTGAAGTATATCGATTGAGACCATTATGGTTATTTTGGATGAGATGGCAAACACCATTATCAGTGTAATCTTTCTCTGTCATTTCATAGCATCCAGCTGCGTTCGTGGTCTACAGAAGAGAAGACATCTAGTCACAGACTGTCCAGACCACTGTCACAGGTAGGTCTGTCTCATACTCAGTGACAAGGTCCCATAGCAGACCCTTTACCTCCTATGTTATTTCAACGTACGTAACCCATCAGTGTAAACGTAGACCTCCAAAGAACTGCACAGCTTGATGATTGAAGTTTCCAAGGCCATTGTACGTTACAATGTAGACGCTTCACAGCGAGAAAGACAGGATGCAGACATCATTTGATATTTTCATTGCCGGGGAACTGAAAGGTCACTTTTTTAAAGATCTGACATTACGTTGGAATACAATCTGGAAATGGTTTGTTCAAATATCAATGTAAGGAAGAGAATGATTAGCTCTCAGTAAAACAATAGACTTGACCTTTTAGTGGTTTGCTACAGTATATTAGACTCATTAGTGCAATATTCACTTGTCTCACTAGCAGTAAAATATGGGGTTGGGATATAAGCTGATTTCTTCATGAATTCACTCTGCTTATTTACTATTCCAGCAACTTAAAGAGGCGTCTGGAAAGTGAGCCAAAGGAGAGCAAATGTTGTGGGAAAGTTCATCATAAGATATTCCAGCTATGTCTAACGGCCACAGTCCCAAGCATTGGCCCTACAGAAGACACAACATGGGAGATGACAGAGCAGGAAAAACAGACAAGACCTTTAATGGCCGGGAGACAGGGAATGGAATTCCATTCATTTTATAAGTTCTGTGAATATTACGTGGAGCTAGATAAATATGGCCTCTTTGGCCTGGAAAATGAAGCTTGAACTCAGCTCTTCATCTAAGGGGCAGATGACTTGAGCAGAGGCCACTCTGAAACTTCTGGTCTGATATGGGATATTCTCTTGAGTTATTTTAATGATGAGTCTGGTCCCATCGCCGCCAGCCAAGTAACTTGTACTGTTCAGTATACTCTAATGATTTCTCTGAGAGCACATAGCTGACAGATGTTACAATTATCATCACTATCAAGCTGTCTGTCAACACTCCTTTGGGGGTCTGGTCAATCCTCTCCCCTTTGTGGTATGTCTGTCCTATTTCTAGAACAGGAGTTTTTGACTGGGAAATAAATCAGCATATGTAGCAAGCTGCATTCCTTCAATTTCAGTCAAATGCCTTCCTTCAATTTCAGTCAAATGTATTCCTTCAATTTCAGTCAAATTCAGTCACTCTATCTTATGTGATTTAAGAGTATTAGCTGTGCATGTTGGCATACTCCAAAAGGTTGTCCTGAGCCGGGGAGGGTGCAGAGATGCCTGTCTGTACAGACATGAATCAGTTTCCTGATTGGATCACCATGCAGAGCAGACCGTTCCTAAGGACTCTGTTGTGTTATGAGATGTTCTTTGTGAACTTCTGAAGCTGTGTATCACAGGCGCCCCAGGCAGACTGGAGTGTTGACTATTTAGTTGTCTGAGAGCTTTATCTGCAGCCTTTAATGAATGCACTGACTTACATGCTCCTCTGTCATTCGTGGCTCTCTGAGATGACCTTACATGTTTGTGGTATTTATGAAGGCAGGTGGGCCAAAGGGTCTGGAATCTTTGCTCACAACTTTTTCGGACAATTTCAGGATAAGCTC
Organism: Salvelinus namaycush; assembly: GCF_016432855.1. Classification (NCBI taxonomy): domain Eukaryota; kingdom Metazoa; phylum Chordata; class Actinopteri; order Salmoniformes; family Salmonidae; genus Salvelinus; species Salvelinus namaycush. Next base: position 25,715,569 of record NC_052307.1, on the reverse strand, counting down.
ACCCTTTTCCCTCATTCTTCATCTCAAGTTTGGAATCCATTTCCCCTCTCTCACCCCCTCTGGGAGCCATCACATTCCTTCTGTCTCACTCCAGTATCAACTTGTTTTTTTTCTCTCCGCTGTTTAACCAAATGTTTGGAGTCACACACTACTGTGTTTTTGAACTGAAGAGACATGACATGCTTGATACATGTTTTTGGTTGTTTGTCAGACCTGTACATCTAACACGTTAACAGTATTAGTGTCCTCTCCTTGCTGTGGTTTGACAGGGCTGACCTACTGTTTACAGACAGTACCTTGGGAGCCCTCAGTCACCACTTCACCCACTTCACCTCCACTGTGGCTTGGCTGGAGCCTGTCTTGTAGAGCTCTCTCTGTCCTCTCCTCAATGCCTGACAGCTTTCTGTTAACTAGGATCCACACCGGTGGATGAGGAGGGATTTTGGTGGGGCTCTTCTCTGGTCTGAAAGAGGAGACGAGCCTCCCACCCAGGATGTGGGATTAGTGAGGGGAGCCCTTTCAGTATGCTCGGAGGGTATACGGCTGGGAAGAGGACTGCCCTGCCTGCATGGGCACACTGTGCTGTAGTGTTGTGCTGCTCTCGACTTGCTGGCAGGAACACTGCAGCCCTGTGAGCAGCGGGGCCTCCGCTCCCCTCACAAGGCCCTCTGTCCCGCCTGAGAGGTGCAGAGTACTGTTGTATCAGGTGATCAGCCACTCTGAAAAGCGTCTAAAAGGCTTTTCCACCCATGTTTTGGCTCTCCAAGTGAGGAAACTGGGATGTGCTGGATCGCCCATTTACCGGAGTGTTGGATATCCTGAGAAAATGCCCTGTACAATAGTGGCTCTGATGGCAGGGCCTCTGGGAGGCTGGTGTTTGCTTTCCCCAGCCTTACAGGGCCTGCCGTTGTGTGATGGGGCGCTTGGGGAGCTCTAGGAGATGGGCAAGGAAGGTGGAGAGGGGCAGAGGGACACTTGGGACACGGGAGGGCCTCTGCCATTCCCAAACAACTCCCCAGAACCATCACTCCCCTCCCTTATACGATACAACCAGCTCCAGCACAGAGATACCCATTGTACCCGACCCAGAAACCCACACTGGAACGATGAGGAGACTGAACAGAGTTGACAGCACCATACGTCACTCATGCACAATGGATTCAGAGATCTGGCTCCTGCTGAAACCAGAACATACAGTACAGTAGCTGTGTATAGGCCCATATTCAGCCACCATTACTGATGACAATGGCCTTCCATTGGGCTAGATAATGGGCTTGATAAAGATATCAAATGTACAGTAATGTTAATGCACAAAAAAGCTTAATTTTGTTTTGGGTTGGATGGTTCATTAGCCTGGCTCACAAATTGATGGGTGGAGATAATTTCCATGTATTGAAATACAGAACATGGAAAGTTGTTCCTGCAATCTAAGTAGGCTTAATAGTAGTATCTTATTTTGACACATTTTGTCATGGCTCATGACTGCTTTTGCCCTGTGCTAGCTACTAGCTAGCCAATCTGCTGGACCGGCACACCATGACAAAAGGAAGAGGCCAGCCTACTAAAGACAACAGTTGGATCAGGTCCCGGATTCCTCCCAGGATACCCTGAGCCAAGCCTGGAGCTGTAGTTGAGTTGGCCCCCGCTGCTGGCCACCTCCAGGAATCAGTAGGAAGCAGCGCGTCTGTTCATAACATCAAGTGACCACAACAGCATCCCTGTTGGGACGAGCCAGGCCAAAACCAAGCTTCTTTTTCAGAAGACATGGCTCGTCATTGGGCCATTAGGGGCAGGATCACCGGTCTGGGTTTCCAGTTCTACACTCTGCGGTTCCTGAGGGTAGCCTTGGTGGGCTGCCTCATCCTGTGTCGGGGACGGGATGGTTACTGTATAAACCATCATACTGGGGGATGGCCAACTGCACTGTGACACTCACCATGGTCCCCACTAAACTCTTTATCCAGGGGAGGACAACCCCTGCATCCACCCATCCCTCCATCTATCTGTCTATCCCTCCTTCCACCCATACTGTACGTCCCGATGGGCAGGCAGGCTCGCAGCAGGCCAGCCTTCACACAAGCCGCTGGTTTCACCCCAGTCTATTTTGGGGGGTGTGGCAGGTTGGAGTGCAAAGTTGTGGTTGTTGCTGTGGAGCAGAGAGATGGTGGCTTGGCATACAGCAGTAGGAATGTCACTAGATGTTGTTCAAGTCAAGTCAAAGGTTTTTACTTGAAATTGCTCTCTCTGCTTTCTTTAGCTTGAGATAAAAATATTCAGAAAGCGCTCTTCCAGATCAACGTCTAAAATATACCTTTGCCTTCAATCAGTCTCCCCTCTCCTCCTTGCTGTCTCCCCCAGTCTCCCTGCTCTTCCTCCTCACCACCATATCCAAACAGATTGAGAAGACATCGCTGGGACTGATGTGTTATTTCAGGTCTGACATGAGCAGAGCTGCTGTCTGGCTTGGCAGGCCTGGGGTGTGCTGTCTGATGGGCAGGCTAAAGCCAGTGTGTGGGGGTGGTGGAGGCAGGAGAGTGGAGTGCGAGGGACGGGGATGTTTTCTCTTCTCCACAGAGTGAGGGCTGTGAGCTGACAGAGCCAGGCCTTTTCACGTGGGCTCTGGCCGCTCTGCCCATTAAGCCAGGGTCCATTGTGGCCTCTCGGCGGGCAGCATGCCTCTCCACATCCCCACTGATTGATCAGCACCATTGTTTTTCTGTCCCCTGAAGTGGAAAAGTTAACTGGGACACTTCAGAGTTCCCCTGCCTGCCTCCCAGGCCCCTGGGCTGGGCTCATTCTCCAACGAGCCGGGGACGCTGCTGGCCCCACTCACTTTATGGGGGGATTTTGGCCAGGAGAGATGGACCTTTTTATTAGTTAGTGCGGTTTGCTCAGGCGTTCAAATGGTATGTGAACATTCCGTAAGTTGTTGTCAAGGTAACCGTGTGAATAACTGCCCCTTTCTCCAGCAGAAACTGACACGTCAGCATATATTCTCTAGTTTACGCAGGATATGACCTTGAGTTTGGGATAAGGGTTGTCATGGATCCATTTGTTTGTCATAAATCATAATTGTTAGTCTGGTAAAAGTGTCCCTCCAGGTACAAATGTAAAGCAAAACGTTGCTGCAGTCAGTCATACTGCAAATGTCCGTCCAGTTAAATACTAGCCATGGGATTAATGAGGAAACAGCAGAAATATTGATTCATGAAGATTGCTCCAAATTCTCCACTCATTAAAATAGGTTATTTTAGAAATAATGGGATATAGAACAATATGAACATTTCTTCAACTAAAACATTCAGCGCAATCTCTCAATACATGAGCACAATTCCCTTTTTCCAAGTCTTAAATTGGTATGTGCATCTTGTTTTTGTTCTTCAGTGGTGCCTCTCATTGTTATGCAGTGTACAATTGTTTTTCCCCCCCTCATCAATCTACACATAATACCCCATAATGACAAAGCAAAAGAATTGAAATATAACATTTACATAAGTATTCAGACCCTTCAATCAGGACTTTGCCGAAGCACCTTTTGCAGCAATTACAGCCTTATGTCTTATTGGGTATGACGCTACAAGCTTGGCACACCTGTATTTGGGGAGTTTCTCCCATTCTTCTCTGCAGATACTCTCAAGCTCTGTCAGGTTGGATGGGGAGCGTCACTGCACAGCTATTTTCAGGTCTCTCCAGAGATGTTCGATCAGGTTCAAGTCCGGGCTCTGTCTGGGCCATTCAAGGACGTTCAGAGACTGGTCCGAAGCCAGTCCTGCGTTGTCTTGGTTGTGTGCTTAGGGTTGTTATCCTCTTGGAAGGTGAACCTTCGACCCAGTCTGAGGTCCTGAGCGCTTTGGAGCAGATGGAATGCTGCAGAGATGGTTGTCCTTCTGGAAGTTTCTCCCATCTCCACAGAGGAACTCTGGAGCTCTGTCAGAGTGACCATCGGGTTCTTAATCACCTCCCTGACCAAGGCCCTTTTCCCCCGATTGCTCAGTTTGGCCGGGCGGCCAGCTCTAGTAAGAGTATTGGTGATTACAAACTTCTTCCATTTAAGAATGATGGAGGCCACTGTGTTCTTGGGGACCTTCAATGCTGCATAAACTTTTCTGTACCCTTCCCCAGATTTGTACCTTGACACAATCCTGTCTCTGAGCTCTACGGACAATTCCTTTGACTTCATGGCTTGGTTTATGCTTTGACATGCACTGTCAACTGTGGGACCTTATATAGACAGGTGTGTGCCTTTCCAAATCATGTCCAATCAATTGAATCTTCCACAGGTGGACTCCAATCAAGTTGTAGAAACATCTCAAGTATGATCAAAGGAAACAGGATACACCTGAGCTCAAGTTTGAGTCTCACAGCAAAGGGTCTGAATACTTATGTAAATAAGAATACTGAATACTTATATATTTCAGTGTTTTGGGGGCAAAAAATAATAATAATTGTTTTAACTTTGCGTTTATGGGGTAGTGTGTAGATTGATGAGGATGTTTTTTTATTTAATCAATTTTAGAATAAGGCTGTAACATAGCAAAATGTGGAAATAAGGGGTCTGAATACGAATGCACTGTATATGAAAGGGTGGATTCTGCCGATCAAAGATTGCCGATCATAAATTAAATGTCCGACGATTTAACAAAATCATAATGAACTCCAGATGAGTTTGATATGCAGCTTCAGTTGGAGCCTTGTGGGGAATTTAATAAGGTTGAGAAATGTGTTGCTCATAGCTCCCTCCAAGGATAAATAAACTCTCTCTCGGCCTGCCTGGCATCAGTTTTCTCACTGTATCTGGGCCTGTTGGTGGCAGCCTGGCTGATGGCTGGGAGGGTGGGTGGACTGCTCCCCTTATGAGACCAGTTACAGTATATGAGACCACCTATGATCTCACCATAACATGAGTGGGCTTTGCCTAGAGACAAGAGTCAAGTTCTGTGTGTATGAGAAGCTAGCCACAAAGTTGGGGGCAATGTTCCTATTTAAAGTAATCATCCCCATAAGGACTCTGACTATGATCTGAAATGCCCTTTCCGCATCAGAGAGTCTAATGATGCTACTTTGCTGGTGGTAATGGAAAAACATACACTACTACAGCTCACACAGTCTCTGCTAGAAAGTTTGTTGGCCCAGAGAGATTGCAGTGCATCACTCAGGTGGGTGTTAAGCTTTTGAGTCCATCAGCCTCTTAGACATGTTCTCATTGTGACCAAGCAGGGTCCTGTCAGAACCAATTATGTATATTAACCCTGGTTCGCTGATGCTATGTATTGACCATTGAGAGTCTTTGAAGCCACCATGGTGACCGTGATATTGGAATTGACACCCCACAGTGTCCGAGCACAGCCAGAGTCAACCTCCTACTGAGACTCAGTCAGTCCACCAGCGCTCAGCAGTCAGCACCCGCCATTATCACTAGGAATGTCTGACCCTTAATGTATGTTATTATATGTAAACATTGAGAAAAACGGCCTTTCTTTCAAATACTTAGGAGTATCATATATCTTATTTCGCTCAGTATGGTGTTATGGTACAGTAGTTCACCTCTGAATACAGTAACCGTAATAACAGAGTTGAGGCAGCGTTGATGGAGGATAAAGAGCAGGTTAGTCTGCCTCAGGTGTTTACAGGAGACCTCCATGCATAGACAGTACACATACTGCAGGATATATACAGTACGCATATATCTCCCTTCAAACCCGAGGACTCCTGCCATCCCCTGGATAATTGTCCCATATTTATGTTCATGTAAAGTGTTTTCATACAGCAGTCCCCATAATATAGTTGTATCGTCTTCTGTGTGTCGTCTACCCCTGTCTGCTGGCCCATGCCCTGTATTTGAAGCTGCATGGTGGTAATAATGATGATGATGCTCAGTGGCCCCGATTGGAGCCAGACGGAGAGCTTCTCCGCTCCCAAAATGTAAAAGAGATGCCAATGTCCCGTGTCTCCCATGGGCCCTGATCTGAAACAGCTGCCCCCGCTTCCAATTCTCCATTTCCTGTTTGTTTGTGTCTCCAATCCCAGACTGAGGCATGTTTGTGTGTCAGATTCAGAACTCTCTCTTTTGTGCTCTCTCTCACTCATACCTTTTCTTCCTCTCTCTGTCACTCTCTCTCTTTCTCTGTCTGTCTGTCTCTTTCATTTATGAATTAATTCACTCACTAACTCCATCCTCCTTCCATGTCCTGGGATTGAGATATGGCTTGGACCTGGATTGTCTTTCTTCCTTAGGTTTTTCCTAGAGCATTAGGAATAAGCACAACTGTATTCACTGCAGTTGATTTCTTTAATCAAATATGACAGCAGATTTCAGTGGCAAAATTGAAAATAGCAGCAAGATGAGAGTGGCATCGTCTGAGTGGCATGTAGATTCAAAAGTTAACTTCAAGTTCAGAGTTTGGCTTTGAAGTGTAATTTGTCCTGTGCACACCTCGCTTTGTGCAACAGGCAGGCAGGCTCTTTGATGACCCAGAGCTCGTTAAGAGCTTATGATTACAGTTCAGAGCAGGTCTAATCAAGGAGGGCTTCCTCCCCAAATGTTATGGCTTTTGACATTCCCAACACCATTCACCTTCTCCAAGACAAACGGCCATTGTGCCCGGCTGGCGGTGCCCCTCTGCCAGTGAGTGGCATCCCCTGGGGCATCCGCAGGGGGATTTGCTGCAATCTGAGGTGACATGGCTGCTTCTATAAAAGGTCAGGAGAATAGAGGAAAATGGAGTGGTGTTGTTGATGCCGAAACTCCACTACTTCTCCATACCAAGCTGCTGAGCCCATCTATGGTCAAACTCAATCACAGCTGCTTAGTCCCTGTCGTCGTCCAACCTTTGTTTTTCCGTGCCTGTTTGTTGCTTTTGTTTAACTTTTTTTCTTTATTCCTTCTTTCCTCTCATGCCTCATGGATCACAGCTGTAATTAAAGTGCTCACTCACTTGACTAACTAAAAATTGTTTCTGAAAACATGGCTTCAGTTGGTATCTGATACTGACAGGAGACTTCATCGAATCTCAGAGGAAATACAGATGTTCTCTAAGATGTAACGCTCCTAGATTTGGACTCTTACTTCTTCATTAGCAAGATGTTTATAAAAGTACAACTACAGGTTAGCCTAAGATGACATGTAGCCGTTAGAAAGGATTTCAATAGGAAAAGACTGACATTTTGACTACTGTAGCCAATAGCAGGAGGAGAAGGGAGAGGTTTTCTGCACTTATTCAAAGATGATATGGAGAAAGTGATAACTAACAATATCTGGCCCTTGTTTCTGGGGAAATAATGACCCTGAGAGGAATTACAGTGAGGAATGCCACTGATCGTTCCGGGTAAAAGCTTCCTGGCATAGAGCAATGAGCAGTGATCTGCACAAGCACTGGAAAAATAAATGGAAAACTGGACCGATTGAGAGCAGAGCCATTGTTCAAAGGGCTGCTGAATTGGAAGCGGGTGCTGGTGGTTATGGAGACAGAGAGTCCCTGGCTCCACCAGTGCCCATGCCTCAGTCAGCTTCAGGCCCCAGGCCTGTTCTGTTGCTGGGAGCTGGAGTGGAGAGGGGTGGGGTGGAGACACAGCTTTTCCTGGGATGGGCTTGTGGGGGCATTGATGCCAACTGACGAAGAGACTGGAAAGGGAGTCACATAAATAATAATAATTAGGTGGGCGCTTATATTTGTCCTATTTCACATTATACAGTGCTTTCGGAAAGTATTCAGACCCCTTGACTTTTTCCACA